>NW_026646962.1:0-60000 GCF_950005125.1 Chionomys nivalis | reverse complement strand
GGCTATCAGAAGGTGGGGCTCAGTTTCTATTGCTGTATATACTATGCACTTTTGACATTAGACTCAGAGCTGTATCTCCCCTGAAATTCTCCTCCCTGAGGAATAACTTTCATGGAACTGGAAGGTATTTTTCAAAATATGAGAGAATGAAGCAACCAATAGTCCTACGAAGTACAGCAAGCACCAGCATAGAAGATCTCTGTTAAGGTGCATTCATGACACTCTATGTTTTGGTGTTAACCAGAAGTTGTCTACTGGGATTTAAAGCCCACTTTGGGGTGGGGTGTTGGGGAAAGCATGCCTGGTACTGAAACTTAGTCACCTATTGGGCTAGTGAGGTTATGGGTCATAGAGGAGTGTGTACTACTGCTACTTTATTAAACCAGTATAATTCCAAATGCCTTCTAAATACTTTATAAGTCACTCCCAACCTCACCAAAGAACTTCTCTTTCCAACAGACAGTAACCATTACAGAACACAAGTAGCCTAAATATAGAGAACAACTGATCATGGGTGCCCAACCCCGGTGGATTCATCTACAACACAACTCCTGTACCCAAGACTCAGGGAACATTTCAGAAGACAGCCTCAGAAAGATTTCAAAAGTCAGAGATGAGGAATTCTGCTATGAGTTTGTGTCTCCTAGAAGCCACAGGGAAACTAAACCTGTGATAATGCAACTGTATGGCTGCTTAAACAAGACCTGATTGAGGAAAACAACAATAGGCAAGCTAATGCAGAAGCGGGAAACAGGTGGTGCCCCAGCCCTGGAGAAGAACTACAAGCAACTAAGGAATGCTGAGAAAGAGAGAGAGGGAGAAGGAGTCTTTCCCATGGGAGCCTCCAAGTCAGTTCTCCAATACCAAATGGCCAGTCTTTTCTTATTTTTCTCCCCCCTCCTTCTCTCTCTCTCTCTCTCTCTCTCTCTCTCTCTCTCTCTCTCTCTCTTTTAGTTTTTCAAGACAGGGTTTCTCTGTAGCTTGGGAGCCTGTCCTGGAACTAGCTCTTGTAGACCAGGCTGGCCTTGAACTCACAGAGATATGTCTGTCTCTACCTGCTGAGTGCTGGGATTAAAGATGTGTGCCACCATGGCCTGGCAACCAAGTGGCAGTCTTGAAATCATGTACATCAACACTGATAGTATTGCATCTCTATATTTATCTGTGTATACACACACATACACACACACACACACACATTAGCACACAATTAGAGAGGAGGAGGCCAGGAATTTAAAAGGTGTTAGTTGGGGTAGTGCATAGATGGAGGGAGGAAGGAAAGGGAAATAATGTGATTTTATTTTAATTAAAACAAACAGGTGTGGTGGTACATCCTTAAACCCAGAATTTGGAGGGCAGAGGCAGGTTGGTCTTTGTGAGTTCAGGGCCAACCTAATCTACCTAGAATGTTTCAGGTCAGCTAGGCCTACCTAATGAGACCCTGTCTCCAAACAAAACCAAAACCAAACTAACTGTTTGTGGTGGGGCTTGCTGGTAGGGTTTGGTTAAGAGGTGGAAGAAGTGTTGTCATAAAAACAGACACGTGGACCAATGGAATCAAATTGAAGATGCAGATGTAAAGCCATATATCAGCCCATCCCTCCTGGGCTCCCTGCAGACACTCTACTCCCCACAGACTACCTCTCTGTTCCTATCCCACCCAGCTTGCATCAAGAACCCTTCTTCCTTCTGCCCTCTTCCTTCTTTGGGCATATAACACCACCTAGCTCAGCCTGTCTGGGCACTGGGGGAGAATCCTCAGGACAAACAGGCGAGTAGGAGTTCCTTTGTTTCACTGGCCTGCCTGTACCAAGCAAGGTAGGCGCATTGTTTACAAAATACCCAACTAGCATGGAGATCTGAGCTCGGTACCAGGAGAGCCATCATTGGGGTGAGTTTGTGACCCACAGCAGCAGCCCCAGACAGGGAACTCAGAAGTTCCTCACCCACCACCCCTCCTGGGCTCCCTGCAGAGACTCTACTCTCTGCAGACTGCCTCTCTGTTCCTATCCCACCCTGCTTGCTCCAGAACCCTTCTTCCTTCTGCCCCCTTCCTTCTTTGGGCACATGACACCACCTAGCTCAGCCTGTCTGGGTGCTGGGTCGAATCCTCAGGGTAAACAGGCAGGCAGGAGTTCCTTTGTTTCACTGGCCTGCCTGCACCAAGCAAGGTAGGCGCTTTGTTTATGAATACCCAACCAGCATGGAAAACTGAGCTTGGTACCAGGAGAGCCATCATTGGGGTGAGTTTCTGAACCATGGCAGCAGCACAAAGGTAGGCGCTTTGTTTATAAAATACCCAACCAGCACGGAGAGCTGATCTTGGCACCAGGAGAGCCATCGTTGGGCAAGGAGATCTGATATTGTCACCAGGAGAGACATCATTGGAGCACCAGGAGAACGATCACTGGGGAGTACTATCATTGGGAAGGTACAACAGTAGGCAAGGAGACCTGATCCTGTAAAAGAAGATCCATAGGAGAGCATTCAGAGGAAGAGATGGCCAATCACCAATGCAAGAATTCATCCAACATTCTGAAAAATAATATTAAACCACCAGGACCCAGCGAAAACACAACAGGAGAACATGAACACCTTAATCATGAAGAAGTAGAAAAAATTGACTTTATGAAAGTGTTTGACACCCTTAAACAGCATGTAAAAAATGCCCTTATAGAAATGGATGAGAAGTATAACAGAAAGTTTGAAGAATTGAGTAAATCAGTGAATGATACCCTAAGAAACCAAGGAAACACAATCAAACAGATAATGGGAGCAGTTCAAGTTTTGAAAACTGAAATTGAGGCAAAGAAGAAAACACAAACAGAAGGCTGGCTGGACATGGAAAATCTAGGTAAATGAATAGAGACTACAGAAACAAGCATAACCAACAGAATACAAGAGATAGAAGAAAGAATCTCAGATTCTGATGATACCATAGAGAAAATAAACACGCTGATCAAAGAAAACAGCAAGGCCAACAAACTCTCATCACAAAACATTCAGGAAATATAGGACAAAATAAAAAGACCAAACCTAAGAATAATAGGAGTAGAAGAAGGGGAAGAAGCGCAGCTCAACGGTCCAGAAAATATATTTAATAAAATTATAGAAGAAAACTTTCCCAACCTAAAGAAAGATATACCTACAAAGGTTCAAGTAACATAGAGAACACCGAATAGGCTGGATCAAAAAAAAATCCCCTCGCCATATAATAATCAAAACACAAAGCACACAGAACAAAGAAAGAAAATTAAGAGCTGCAAAGGAAAAAGGCCAAGTTACTTATAAATGTAAACCTATCAGAATTACACCTGACTTCTCTATGGAATCAATGAAAGCCAGAAGGTCCTTGATAGATGTACTGAAGAAACTAAGAGACCATGGATGCAAGCCCAGACTACTATACCCATCCAAGCTTTCATAGAATATAAAGGGAGAAAACAAAATTTTCCAGGATAAAAACAAATTTAAACAATACATAGCCAAAAATCCAGCCTTACAGAAAGTAATTGAAGGAAAATCACAACCAAAGGAGTCCAACAATGCCCACGATAACTCAGATATCTAATGACCCTTCACCAGCACAACTCAAAGAAGGGTAAAAAAGAGAGAAAGAAAAACTGGCCAGAGTTAACAACCACTGGTCATTAATATCACTTAATATTAATGGCCTCAACTCACCTATAAAGTGACACAGGCTAAGACATTGGATATGAAAACAGGGTCCAACATTCCTCTGCTTACAAGAAACACACCTCAACCACAAAGACAGACATCTACTCAGGGTAAAGGGCTGGGAAAATATTTATCAAGAAAATTTACCTAGGAAACAATGAGGTGTGACTATACTAATTCCTAACAAAGTTGACTTCCAACTAAAATCAATCAGAAGAGATGGAGAGGGTCATTTTTTACTCATAACAGGAACAATTTATCAGGACAAAGTCTCAATCCTGAATATCTATGCCCCTAATATAAAAGCACCCACTCATGTAAAAGAAACATAATTAAATCTCAAGGCAGTCATCAAACCATACACACTAATGTAGGAGATTTTAACACTCCTCTCTCACCAATGGAAAGGTCAATCAGACAGAAACCTAACAGGGAAATAAGAGGATTAAAGTAGGTAATGAAGCAAATGGACTTAATGGACATCTATAGAACACTGCATCCAAATAGGAAAGAATCTACCTACTTCTCTGCAGCTCATGGAACCAAAAATTGACCACATACTCAGTAATAAAGCAAACATCCACAGTTAAAAAAATATTAGCAACCACCTGTATCTTATAGATTACTTTGGATTAAAGTTAGAATTCAACAACAATGCTACCTCCAGAAAGACGACGAACGCATGGAAACTGGACAGTCAACTACTGAACAACTCCTGGATCAAGGAAGAAATAAAGAAATTAAAGTCCTTCTTGAATTCAATGAAAATGAAAACTCAACATACTCAAACCTATGGGACAGTATGAAAGCAGTGCTAAGAGGAAAGTTCATAGCACTAAGTTGACAGATGAGTTTATCCTGCCTATTCCCTGAGTGACTTACTTCTAAAGAGCACACAGAGGCTTATATTAATTATGAAATATTTGGCCGATTAGCTCACACTTATTATTGGCTAACTGTTACATTTTATATTAACCCTTAATTCTTATCTATGTTTAGAAACATGGCTTATTACCTTTTCTCAATAAGTCATTCTCATTATTTTTTTCTGCCTCTAGCTGATAAGTCACTCTGCCATCCCCTTCCCATATTTCACTTAGTGTAGTAGCCTCAACTGTATTACCTGCCTAGTTACAGGAAAGTCTGTACCTTTCCAGTGACTAATCTTTATAGTCTACAAGAATGTTATCCCACAGTAGTTCCCCTTTTTTCTTTAATACAAAGAGCTCTGTTTGATTTCATTTGTTTAGCTTTAGTATATATATTGAAGTTAGAAGTTGCAGTCTATAGGTGTGAATGGCCTTAGCCAATGAAAAGGCATATCATGTTAGTCACAAGGCAGTTGAAATTTCATATTTAATGTGTTCCTTTATCTGGAGTTTGGCAGAGATTGGAGAGTTTGAGAGCTTGGCCAAACTTTCTGAAATTAAAAGAAAAGCATCCTTTTTGTCTCAAAGTATAGAAGACCAAATTATGAATATATGGGTTTTGAAATTTCAGTCCTATATATACACTCTATGCATCAGCCTTGAGCCCTCGTCATGCTAAGAGCTGATAGTCCTGCACATATTGGTCATCTAAAAATTTTCTAGCAGAATATTTAGAGTCATTTGCTTAGACCTAGAATGACTCTGTATCAAGTAATTTGTTTCTATGGCTTCTGCTGACTCATGTATATAGTGAGGGAACTCCCAAGTTAGTTTACCTGTGTGCCTCCTATAGTTTGAGGGATTGCCCTGACCTTGTGGAAAAGTGTCTTGATACAGTGTAACTTAGTAGACCAGAATTCCAGGGTAAGGCTCCATATTGCAAAAGTGGCCAGGTTTGAACTCAGTTATCTTGAAGTGTTGGGACATTTTGTTTACTACTGTGGAATAAAGCTCTTATATCCTGTATATATTTGTTATTTGTGTTGGTTCAATAAAATGTTCATTGGCCAGAATCCAGGCAGGTAGTATAGGCAGGGTAAACAGACTAGGAGAATCCTGGGAAGAGGAAAATATTCATTCTACAATCGCCATCCAGATGTATTGGAAACAAGATGTGAATGCTGCACTGAGTAAGCTACCAAACCACAAGGCTAATCTTAGATAAGACTTATGGGTTAATTTAAGGTATAAGACCTAGCTAGGTATATGTGTGAGCTACTGGACAAACAATGTTGTAATTAATGTAGTTTCTGTGTGAAAACTTGGGTCTCCGTGACCAAGTAATGAAAGGGCTATCTGTATCTACAATTTGCTCTTCTTTCTGTATGTATTTCATGATTTCTTTCCATATACCTTTCACCATCTCTCTATCATCTCTATACTCCATCATTTATTTTTCTATACTATCATCTTTTCCTGTATTATCTCTAGGTCATCTCATTGTCTATCATCTCACTATAATCTCTTTGTCATCTCTTTATCATCTCTATCATCACTCTGTCATCTCATTATCATCTCATTTTCTATCATCTCTCTATTGTCTCTATGTCTATCCTCCAGCATTTATTTTTTTTGTCTCTCTTCCATCCCTTTCTCTATCCCATGTATCATCGTTTCTATTTCTCTATCATGGCTCAATCATCACTTCCTATATCATCACTTTATCCTCCATGTCTTTGTCTATCATCACTACCTCTTTCATCTCTTTCTCTATCATCTCTTCCTCTATCATTGCATTTACTATCATATCTTACTATGATAACATTTTCTTTATCATCTCTTTCTGTATTGTCTATTTTCTATCATCAGTTTCTCTAATACGTCTGTCATCACTTACTCTATCATCTTGTTCTCAATCATCTATTATTCATTTCTCAATTACCTCTATCTGCCATCATTTCATTCTCCAGTCTATCATCTCCTATTCTACCATCTCTCTATCTTCTCTTACTCTATTATTTCTCTGTCATCTTTCTCTATCTTCTATTTCTCTACTATGTCTTTTTCTATCATATCTTCCTCTATCATATTTCCTCTATCATGATTTCCTCTAACACTTCTCTATCATCTGATTCTCTCTCATCTTTTCTTCTATCATCTCTTCCACTACCATCCCGTACTCTACCATCACATTTTCTAGCATCTCTTCTCTAGCATCTCTTTCTCTATCATATCTTCTTCTATCATCTTTTGCTCTATCATCTCTTGCTCTTTAATCTCTATGTCATCTCTTTATCTATGACCTCTTCATTATCATCTGTCTTTATCACATATGTATCATCTCTTCTCTAAGATCTCTATCACATATTTTTTTAGCATCTTTTCCTATTTCTCTTGATCTTATTAATGGTAGGCAGAAAATTCCACTGATAAAAATGTATCTCTTGGTATGGTATTATTTTATTTAATTTATTTATTGAAAATTTCCACTTCCCTTTTTCAAATTTCACTCACACTCTGCCATCCCCCTCTCTGTCCCTCTGGAGTTCTCAGAGATAACAGAGTGCCCTACCCAGTGGGAAGTCCGAGGCCTTCCCCACTCCATCCATGTCTAGGAAGGTCTGAATCCAAACAGACTAGGCGTGCAAAAATCAGTACACGCAGTAGAATCAAAACCCAGTACCATTATCATTGGCTTCTCAGTCAGTTTTCAGTGTCAGGCACATTCAGAGAATCTTGTTTGATCACATACTCATTCAGTATCAGTCCAGCTGGACTTGCTGAGCTTCTATTATATATGTCCCATAGTCTCTGTGTGTGGAAGCAATTCTTGAGGTCCTAACTCCCTTACTCATGTTCTCTCTCCTTATGATCTTCATCTGAACATTGGGAACTAAGTCCAGTGCTCCAATGTGTGTCAGTGTCTCTATCTCCATACATTGCTAGATGAAGGTTCTAAGGTGATATGCAAGATTTTTATCAGTAGGGCTATGGAATAAGGCCAGTTCAGGGACACCCTCATCTGCTGCAAGATGAAAGAGCTAGGGACATCTTCCAAGGCACCTGGGACCCCCTCTAGAGCCAAGTCTTTTGCCAAACCTAAACTGGTTCCCTTCCTTGTGATATCTTCTTTTCTGCTCCGATATCCATCCTTCCTCAATCTCATTCATCCCTATTCCCAATCCTCCCATTCTCCCTTCTCTCTCCCCACTGCCACCCCCATGATCCCAACTTTCACCTGGCATACTTGTCTACATCCAGTAACTAGGAGGATAAATATATGTTTTTCTTTGGGTTCTCCTTCTTGTTTTCTTCTGTAGGATCATGAATTATAGGCCCAATGTCCGTGGCTTATGGCTTGAATCCACTTCTGATGGAGTTCATAACTTATTCATCTTTTTGTATCTAGGTTATCTCAGTAAAATATTTTCTATTTCCATTCTTTGAATGCAAAATTCAAGATGTCATTGTTTTATTGTACTGAGTGCATCTCTAAAGTGAATATATGCCACACCTTCTTTATCCATTTTTCTATTGAGGGGCACCTAGGTTGTTTTTAGGTTCTGGCTATAACAAATAGTGCTGGTATGAACATAGTTGAACAAATGCTTTTGTAGTATGATTGGGTATCTCTGGGTGTATTCCCCAAAATTGAAATTACTGGATTCCAAGGTTGGTTGACTCCTCTATTATAATGTATCATACATCTCTACTTCTGATCAAGGTATCTATAAGCTGCTTCCATTTTGAGGCTGTTGTCATCATTTGTTGCACATTTGTTCAAAGATTGTTTAATATTGTAATATGAAGTAAATAGTCTTTACGTTATATATTAAAGTAGTAAGTATTATAGGTTAATATTCACCCATGTTTTCCATACTTATATTTACACTAATCAGGTTCTCATGATACATAGAGACTGTATTCTGTACAGATAGGTAATCATCAAACACTTAAAGGAACTGCAGAAACTGGGATTTAAATAACTTAGGTTTTTTTGATGTGAGACACAATGGCTCTTTGCAGCACTGATCTATTCCTGAAAGAATGTTGAGCATCAAAGACACTGTACTTGGAGTTTGTACTATTCTTTGTAAAACTGGGCTTTGATGAATGATTTGCACTTGTTTGACTGATAAAATGCATGGTGTCTGGACTGGAAAGCAAGATACAAGAAAAATGACTGTCAAACCTTGCCAAAATAGGGTAAGATTGTTTTCAAAATCTTCCTGCCTCTATAAAAGGGCTGTCAGTTACTCTAGGCCTTAGCCAAAGTGGTTTGCTTCAACATTGCAAATGAGACACTGGGTGATTTCCCAGGTAGACATATGTCTCTGTAATCTACTGTACATTTTGGAAACAGCTTTATTCCATTTATTGGCTACTCAAGTAATATTCTATCTCAATTCTCAGGCCTTGATGGAGGTTGAAGACTTGATAGTTGTAGATAACTTCCTCTTATGGTCTAGCCAACCCATTTCTAATACAAGACTAAGACTCCTGGGAATAAAATAATCATTGAAACTTTGAGCATATATTTCTTGCTCAATATTGCCTATACTGGCTATCAATCTAACTTTTATACTTGATATCTGTTCTTATTATATGTAGTCCTGTATTGGTTTTGAACATTCTTATTAGGTAAAAGGGGAGGTGATGTGGAAACTCCTTTGGCCAATGGCCTTTGAGAGGCTGGACCTTGTGTGGTGTGACTTTGTGGTACCAGAAACACTTAGGAGAGCCCATTCTGCCTCTTGTGCAAAGCAACAGCCTCTCGTCAACCTGGGGAGCTACTGGGAGAAAAAGATTCCAAGAGTGTGGTAAACTTCCATGATTTTTTTCTTACTGAAGAGTTGCTGACAGGAGGAGTTACTGTGGGTAACTCTCCAGGTTTTCTCCCTTACTTATAGCTAATGGTAGTAAGACTGGCAATTCTGTCTTAGGAAAGTATCTTTTAGGTCATATTTTTACTTGGGACAGCTGGCAAATGAAGCTATCATGAATTTGATGCTCTTCCAGCCCTCCTGTTTCTTTTTAAGTTGTTGGTAACATACGCGGCCTTATGCCTAAGCCAAGAACTTTTTCCCATGAAGTGGCCATTGAGGACAGGTCCTCTAGGCCTTAGCTCTTATTGGGGAGCTATTAGCAATTGAAACTGCCATCAGATATGTTTTCCTGGCCTCATCAAACACTGAGTTCTTATTGGAGGAGTAGATGGAGGATGGGGAAGGGAGAAGTTGGCAGGAGTGGAAGGACAGTGGATTGATTTAACTCGGGTATGTAAAATGAGATTGTCCTAAAAAGAAAAAAAAAAGAAAGAAAAAAAAACCACTACCAGAAGAGGCCCAGACATTTATTGGGGACGTACTGGCAGCTGAATCTGAAATCAAGGAAGTGCATTATTCCCTATCACTTTACTTATAGGCTACTGACAGTTGAGGCTGCCATGGAGGATGTGCTTTCCAGGCAATATCTTATATTGCCTAGGCCCACTTGCTACTGGATGCACTAAGGTAACACCCACAGTGGTATTACTGTCATGTATCAATTAGCAGTAATTGTTAGCCTCATAGACATTCACTTATTCCATTCAGATAGCCACGGTTCCATCTTTCCATATGACTCAAGGTTAATAGCTAGTTTAAAGGTAAAGCAAACTGTGATGAGCAGCAAGTGACAGAAACCCACTGGAAACACTAGGAGCCAAAAGTGTTGATTCTTTGCTGGGCATGGTGCATCCTGGCATATGAGGAGGAGGAAGGTGTCATATGCAAGCAAGGACTGAGAAGCCCCCAATTCTCATCTCTGCCATTCCTTCTTTATTGCCTGCATGATGGCTTATATGCCTCATCACTCCCTCTTAGATTAGATTTCAATAAATGACAGATATCACTTGTCATATTAACTGCTGCTTATCGAATATTTAAGAAAGCATTATCTGTGTTTACTTATATTCATCAGGCACTTCTACCTCAAGTCCTGATTGATTATTTCTCCTTGCTGTGCTCTGTTGGTCTTTTGATTGCTTTCATGATTCTGAAAAATTCCTTTCTCAAATTTCTTCTCCAGAATTCCCACAATGGTTAGTGTTCTTTCTCAAGACAAACAAATGACATTATTATTATTATTACTATTATTACTATTGTTATTGATGTTACTTTTATTATTGTTGTTGTTTTTCTGCTGTGATTTTATCCTGAAAACTTATCCACAGGGATTCACTGGGGTTCTCAATTGTACAAAGAGACATTTCTACAAATGATTACTTCAACTCCATGCTTTCTAATCATTTTATTATTTGTCTGATTGTGTTCATTGCAGCCAAATTATTGTTTTCCAATTAGTCCTTAGTCTAAGACACTGTATGTGACCTGTCCCTATTCCATAGCACATTCCCACACTTTGTGTTCAGACTGTGACATGCTTATACAATCCATTCTCTCTTTGTTGAACAACCTCTGGCTGGTATTATTTCATGTCCTTGTTCCAAGTTCTGTTTCTACTTCCAATGGGTCCTTTTAAATATCCAGGCTGTTTCTTCACAAGTGATGGTATCTTTGATCATCAGGATGAGCTGCAGTTGCTTCATTTCAAAGTTGTTTCTTCTGCATCAAGATGCTGACACTTTGCAAATAGCCATTTTCTTAGACTTCCAGTCAGCGGCAGAATCCATTAACGATTCTTACCTGAGCCAATTAAGGCATATATGGTGGCTGCCAGGTGGTGGATTTCTAATTTCATGATTCCTTTGCATTTATGAGTTGGAATGCCACCCCAAGGACCCAGTTTTCTCCTCCACTGTTTTTTTAGTCCAAGCAGTTGGGATTCAAACATTTTCTTCCAAAGATTTAAAATGGCAGCTATTATTGTTTTCTGCGATGTTAAATTGTCCCTGGTCGGCAACCAACAAGCCTTCATGCCATCTCATGTTTTCCTTTTGACATTTGTGTTGTTTGAGAACTTAGTTACTCCCTGGATGCATGAGATATTTTAGGCTTCTGCCTTCTGCTTCCCTCTGCCTATCAATCCACCATTTCCCCATGGAGTGCTGTTATCTTCTTCTTCGGGGAATAATATCAGAAGTTAAACCCCAGCACTTGGAATGATGAATACTGAATGAGTCTGATGTTTGCATCTGTGGCCTTTCAGAGAACTAACATCAGGAAAAGCCTTTTATATAAACACATGTACACTCACTACTGTATACACGTGAAAACCTATAGGTCAGCA
Source organism: Chionomys nivalis (assembly GCF_950005125.1). Taxonomy (NCBI): domain Eukaryota; kingdom Metazoa; phylum Chordata; class Mammalia; order Rodentia; family Cricetidae; genus Chionomys; species Chionomys nivalis. The sequence continues at coordinate 48,223 of NW_026646962.1, read as the reverse complement.
CATGAGTTTTCTCACTTGTTCTCCCTGATCTACTTCGTGCTTAGAGTTCCCATTGCATCTCCTTTCCATTTTAAGACTCACTTTTCTAGTGGAAAAGCTGTTGCTCTCATTCCTCACTATCCCGATATGGTTTTATTGCTAAATCACCTGCTAGACTGTAAAAGACACAATCTAAACAGGGCTCAGTGTGTGTGTATAGAGTAAATTTGAATCTTTATTCTGAGAAGTTATAATCAATGTGTCAGGAAGTTACTTACAGCTACTGTTAGTAGTATTGTGCATTGGAGGCACATTACTCATTTTGCATATCAAGAACTAGGCAACTGGAGGAATCTTCTCTGTCTTTTCCTGGGTCCTAGAAGCCATGAGACTTTCAATAATGTATTAATTATATTTCTTTTAATCTATTAATATCATCTCTCTCTTATTATTCATCTATCCATCCATCCTTCCATCTATCCATTTATTCCTCATTTGTATATCAAATATCTAATACCTGTCTCTCTGTCTCTCTGTCTATCTATCTTTCTATTTATCTTGTCTTAGTTATGGTTTCTACTGCTGTGAAGAGATAACATGACCACCATCAGTCTTATAAAGGAAAGCATTTAATTGGGTTCTGTCCATTAACATCATGGCAGAATTATACCAGACTTCAGGGAGACACGGTGTAGGAGAAGGGAAGAGTTCTACATCCAGACCCTTGGGGAGCACGAATGAAGAATAAGACACTGGACCTATGTTGAGCTTCAGACATCAAAGAGTATCTCTGGTGACACTCTTTCTCCAACAAGGCCACACCTCCCAATAATGTCTGTTAACCAAAGCCTCTGACAACACTGGTATTAAATTATTGACCTTAATTCTGCTTGACAAACTACTCTTAATAGAAGGATTTAACATTTGCTGAACCTAGACTCAGATCTCACACAGTATGCCAAGCAGGTCCAACTGTGACGAGATATTGAAAAATCTCCAGCTGCACCCATTAGGTAGTGTCTACACTATAGGCATTCCTGTGAAGGTAAGGTGACAATGTTTAAGAGCACTGTAGCTCTGAAGACAAGGAGAGATCTTAGAGTATTGTCACTGAGTTCTCTGTTTCCTTCTGCTTAAAAAGCCCAGATTCTGCATTCTTGAAAAAAGGGTCCCATATGCATTTGGAATAATTGTTATCCATGGTATTTGTCAGCTTCTTTGTTGCTTTCAGAGGACATACAATCTTCTTTCTATTTATCTTACCCAGCCATCTTCTGTGGTATCATTCAGTTGAACACTCATGGAAATACACTTCTGAAAGGCTGTCTGCCCATATTAGTGTGAAGTCTAACCCTTCCCAGATCAGGAGATGAGGAGTTATTTCCCCCGACAGATGATTTCCGTACATCTTAGGCAGTGGATGATAGTGCTGTGATGTTGATCATGGCAATTTCTTTTTCAATTTGCTGAGAGAAGGGAGTGATAGATATACATGGATGATGGTAAGGAGCAGAAATCTAAGCAACTGCAGGAAGAGAGGAAACATGGAAACAGCGACACTGAGAAACATACAACAGGGTTGTGTGTCAGGGACAGCCTTGATTTGCTATAGGACACTTATCCTTGCACTTGAAACTCAAGCTGGTAGAAATGTCAGTGTCTCTTTAACAGCTCCCCTAGGACATATAGGGATAATTGAGCTGGCTTCATTCTCCAGAGCCCATCATATCCCCTAGTCTCGCAGGAGACTTTTCAGTTCCAAGTGATAAAACACAATTCAAACTGGCTTTAGGGAAAGGCAAAGTTTAGTTAAAGCCGAAATTCATCTAGGCATCAAAAGACAGTGAGTAACCTTCAGATGGGACTGGAATCGTGATTAAAATATCTTGACCAGGATGCAGGTCTTGCTTTCTATTTTTTTTTTTTTACTGACATTATAATGGACACAATGTTAGGATATTTTACCTGGCTGTTTTAAGGTCATTTGAGTTTTAAAAAGCCTAAAGTGGTCAGTTGAGGTAACTCTAACAAAAACATTATGCCATAAAATGACTGGTCTAGCTAAATGAGGAAGATAGAACATACAGTGTCCAACAGTTTGCCACGGCAAGGCAGGAAAAGCCACCCATGCCTGGATTTGGAGGAGAGTTTCAGAGAGAACTAAAGGGAAGGGGCAGGAAGGTCCATGTGGCAGATGGGGTATACAAGTGCTTACTTATAATCAGTACTCTGTTTAACTTTGTGATATTGTTTTCTTAATTTGAACACCATTGGAATTCTGTAGTCACTGTGCTGTGAATTCAAAAATGAGCAATCACTTTCTATATGAGTCTCAATTTAAGACTAACATACTGAAAAGAGAGTTTGTTTGTCAGTGATAAAGAAGCTGTGTGTATACAGGCCTGAGTTCAGACTCCAGAGACCTTATTCAAAGCTTTCCAAGGTGGAGTGTGTGCTTGTAATGTCACTGCATGGGAGGCAGACACAGTGGATTCTGGTACTGTCTGGCCCAACTGCATCTTCTATTCAGGAAATCCTAGGTCCCTGTAAGTGATACTGTCTTAATTAGCATGGTAGATGATTTCTGAGGAATGACCACTGAAGTTGTCCTTTGGTCAAATCACACACACACACACACACACACACACACACAGAGAGAGAGAGAGAGAGAGAGAGAGAGAGAGAGAGAGAGAGGAAAAGCCACCAAATAACCTTCCAAACCACATAACTGCAGATGCACAAATGCTAATTGTTTAATACACTTGGCATCATTTTTGTGTCAAGTGGCAGTCATGTGTGCAAGATTAGATGGTTGAACAGTGCCCCTTCCAATGGGAATGAGATTTTAGCTATTGGGTGGCTTAATTTTCTTCATTGTGAGGCAGAACCCCACCCAACTTCCTGAATCTTCCAGCTACCAGGGTCCCATCCCATTTTAAGAACTCCATCTATTAACATCTCCATAAGGTCTCAAAGAGTGTCACTGCTACTGGCTGTTAAATATATTGTAGCTGCTTTGGAGTGGTTGGGAAAAGAAGCCAGCTCATCAGGTGTGTGGTACTTTAGTTGAAAAATTCACATTATCGTTATCAGACCTGGAAGTAAGAGGGAGAGCAGAATGAACTATATGAGAAATACAGCAGGTGAACATGACAGGAGCTGTAATGGGAAGAATTTGTTTCCTTTAAAGCATGGAGAAAGACTTGTGAAGACAGACAGCATAAATGGGTGTCAACCTGTAGAAGAAGAAAAATAGATCCATATTGTTCATCATGCACAAAATGCAACTACAAATAGATTAAAGACCTCAATATTAATCTGACCACACTGAACTTGATAGATGAGAAGTTGAAATGAGTCTGCAATACATGGACCCAGGAGACCACTTCCAGTGTAGAACCTGAGTAGCATAGACCATGAGACCAAAAAGGAATAAATGTGACACCTCCTGAAAGTGAGAAGCTTCTGTAATGCAAAAGACATTGTCACTAAGACAAAAAGGCATCCTTTTGAATGTGAAAAATCTTCACCAGTCTGTAATCAAAATTCTGATCTCCAAATATGTAAAGAAATCCAGAAACTAGACATTAACACTCAAGTTACTGCAATTAAAAAGGGGTACTTAACTGAACACAGATTTCTCAACAGAAGACTTTCAAATGGGCAAAAGACAATGCCATGCTTAGTCTTTTTAGCAATCAGGGAAATGCACATCAGAACATCTCTGCTATACCATGTTACAACTGTCAGAATGGCTAAAATCAAAAACACCAATGATAGACTATGCTGAAAAGGATGTAGAGTAGAGGAACACCCATCCCTTGTTGTCGGGAATGCAGACTAGTGAAACTACTTGGAAAATCAATGTGGCAGTTTTTCATGAAACTGGGAGTCATGCTACCTCAGAACAGAAGAACTCCACTCTGTAAGAGCATTGTGCTCTTGAATACAGTTCCGTGCTTGTTTGAAGTAAAAGAGTGACTACTATTTTTAATAGAAATGATTAAATTTTTTTTATGAGTGTGAGTTTATCTGCACATTAGTGTGTTCACCATGTGCATTCAGTGCTTGTGTTGGCCAGGGTCAGATGTTCTATTACTGGAGTTACAGATGTTTGTATGGGTGGGAGGAATTGAAACCTTGTCCTCTGGAAGACAAGCAAGTGACCTTAAATGCTGAGCCATCTCTCTCATGCAAGAATGATAGTTCCCTTTCAGGGGAAGGCCTAATTACTAACAGACCTAACCACCAAAACCTGTGGAGGATATTTTGTTGTCCTAACAGGAGTCCAGGTGGTGGGTGACTCACTCATTCGCCCTCCCTCCCCTTCTCACTCTTGTCACCTGCTTGCTAACTTGTGCCCTTTTCTCTCTTGCTTAGGACACAGAACTCTTGAACAACACCATCCTCACTGGAAACATCATAGGGTTCAAGAAGAAAATTCTGTGTTGGATGTCTTGGAGTATCTGGAATGCTGCTGGCCTGATAAAGATTTTGTGAAGGTACCAGAGAAACACTCATGCTCTGATGTTTCATTCTCTCTGTCTTTAAATCTCCAGAATGTTTTCTTTCTTTTTCTCTCCCTTCACCTTCACCATGTTCACACTTCTCACTCATACATGTTCTGTCTGAATATCTGTCATTTGAATCATTGGAGATGACCTTACAGAAGAGGAGATTATTGTCAACAAAGAAGCTTTTGTTTCCTTTGCTGGTTTTTGGTCTCAACAAATGATCTCTTCCCTTTTCCCTCTTCTTCCTTCCTCTCTGTCTTTCTCATAAGAGGGCTGCTTCCTTTACTTTGGCAATCGATACATCATTGCAGGTTTGACCAACTGGCAATGCCTAGTTGAATTATTTACTGAGTAGTCTTTCATTATGTACCCTACTTCATGCAGCAGCTGTCTGTATTATCTAGATGAAGTCTCATACCAATAAAGCCTCCTTTACTTTGGCTCAAAAACTAATTTGGGGTCAATGTAAGATAATAAAACATACAAGCTTGATGCGTTAAAATTTTATTAATATACATTAAAGTAAAAACTATTAAAATAACAAAATAAATGGAGAAAACAAAATTTTCCAGGATAAAAACAATTTTAAACAATACATAGCCACAAATCTAGCCCTTCAGAAAGTAATTGAAGGAAAATCACAAACCAAGGAGTCCAACAATGCCCACATTAACTCAGACTTCTAATGACCCTTGACCAGCACAACTTGAAGAAGGGAAACACACAAACTATACTACCAAAAGAAAGAAAGAAAGAAAGGAAAAATGGCCAGAGTTAATAACCACTGGTCATTACTATCACTTAATATCAATGGACTCAACTCACCTATAAAGAGGCACAGGCTAAGAGATTGGATACAAAAACAGGATCCAACATTCTGCTCCTTACAAGAAACACACCTCAACCACAAAGACAGACATCTACTCAGAGTAAAGGACTAAAAAATGTTTATCAAGCAAACGGACCAAAGAAACAAGCAGGTGTGGCCATACTAATTTCTAACCAAGTTGACTTCAAACTAAAATCAATCAAAAGAGATGGAGATGGACATTTTTACTCATAACAGGGACAATTCACCAGGATGAAGTCTCAATCCTGAATATATATGCGCCTAATATAAAAGCACCCACTTTTGTAAAAGAAACGTTACTAAAACTCAAGGCAGTCATCAAACCACACACACTAATAGTAGGAGATTTCAACACTCCTCTCTCACCAATGGACAGGTCAATCAGACAGAAACCTAATAGAGAAATAAGAGGATTAAGAGAGGTAATGAATCAAATGGACTTAACAGATATCTATAGAACATTGCAATCAAATAAGAAAGAATATACCTTCTTCTCTGCAGATCATGGAACCTTCTCGAAAATAGATCACATACTCGGTAACAAAGCAAACTTACACAGTTACAAAAAAATATCGGTAACCACCTGTGTCTTATCAGATCACCATGGATTAAAGTTAGAATTCAACAACAATGCAATCCCCAGAAAGCCTATGAACTCATGGAAACTGGACAGTCAACTACTGAACCACACCTGGATCAAGGAAGAAATAAAGAAATTAAAGTCTTTCTTGAATTCAATGAAAACAAAGAGTCAACATACTCAAACCTATGGGACACTATGAAAGCAGTGCTAAGAGGAAAGTTCATAGCATTAAGTGCCCACTTAAAGAACACGGAGAAAGCACACATAGGAGACTTAATAGCACACCTGAAAGCTTTAGAAAAAAAGAAGCAGACACACCTAGGAGAAGTAGAAGACTGGAAATAATCAAATTGAGGGCTGAAATCAACAAAATAGAAAGACAGAAAACAATCCAAAGAATCAATGAAACAAAAGCTGGTTCATGGAGAAAATCAATAAGATTGATAAACCCCTATCCAAACTAATCAAACGGCGGAGAGAGAATATGCAAATTAACAAAATCAGAAACGAAAAGGGAGACATAACCACAGACTCAGAGGAAATTCAGAGAATCATTAGATCTTACTACAAAAACCTGTATGCCACAAAATTGGAAAATGTGATAGAAATGGACACTTTTTTAGATAAGTACAATATACTACATTTAAACCAGGATCAGGTGAACAATCTAAATAGACCTGTTAGTCATGAAGAATTAGAAGTTGCTATAAAAAACCTCCCAACCAAAAAAAGCCCAGGTCCAGACGGCTTCAATGCAGAATTCTACCAGAACTTCCAAGAAGACGTAATACCTATACTCCTTAATGTATTTCACAGTATTGAAAAAGAGAAGTCAATGCCAAAATCCTTTTATGAAGCTGAAGTTACTCTGATACCAAAACCACACAAAGACACAACCAAGAAAGAGAACTACAGGCCAATCTCACTCATGAACATCGACGCAAAAATACTCAATAAAATACTGGCAAACAGAATCCAAGAACACATTAGAAAAATTATCCATTATGATCAAGTAGGCTTCATCCCAGAGATGCAGGGCTGGTTCAACATACGAAAATCTATCAATGTAATCCATCATATAAATAAACTAAAAGTAAAAAACCATATGATCATTTCATTAGATGCTGAAAAAGCATTTGACAAAATTCAACATCATTTGTGATAAAGGTCTTAGAGAGATTAAGAATACAAGGGTCGTTCCTAAGTATAATAAAAGCTATTTATAGCAAGCCATCTGCTAACATCAAATTAAATGGAGAGAAACTCAAAGCTGTTCCACTAAAATCAGGAACACGACAAGGTTGTCCACTCTCTCCATACCTCTTCAATATAGTGCTTGAAATTCTAGCAATAGCAATAAGACAACATAAGGGGATCAAAGGGATTCAAATTGGAAAGGAAGAAGTTAAACTTTCATTATTTGCAGACGATATGATAGTGTACATAAGTGACCCCAAAAACTCCAGCTAAGAACTCCTTCAGCTGATAAACACCTTTAGTAGCGTTGCAGGATACAAGATCAATTCCAAAAAATCAGTTGCCTTCCTATACACAAAGGATAAGGAAGCAGAGATGGAAATCAGAGAAGCATCACCCTTCACGATAGCCACAAATAGTATAAAATATCTTGGGGTAACTATAACCAAGGAAGTAAAGGATCTATTTGACAAGAACTTTAAGTCAATGAAGAAAGAAATTGAGGAGGATACCAGAAAATGGAAGGATCTCCCTTGCTCTTGGATTGGGAGGATCATCATAGTAAAAATGGCAATTCTACCAAGGGCAATTTATAGATTCAAAGCAATCCCCATTAAAATCCCAAAAAAATTCTTCACAGATCTTGAGAGGACAATACTCAACTTTATATGGAGAAACAAAAAACCCAGGATAGCCAAAACAATCTTATATAATAAAGATCGTCTGGAGGCGTTACCATCCCTGACCTCAAACTCTATTACAGAGCCTCAGTATTGAAAACAGCTTGATATTGGCATAAAAACAGAGAAGTCGATCAATGGAACCGAGTAGAAGACCCTGATTTTAACCCACAAACTTATGAACACCTAATTTTTGATAAAGAGGTAAAATTATTCATTGGAAAAAAAGAGAGCATCTTCAACAAATGGTGCTGGCAGAACTGGTTGTCAACGTGTAGAAGAATGAAAATAGATCCATATCTATCACCATGCACAAAACTCAAGTCCAAATGGATTAAAGATTTCAATATTAGTCTAAACAATCTGAACCTGAGAGAAGAAAAAGTGGGAAGTACTCTACAACATATGGGTACAGGAGATCACTTCCTACGTTTATCCCCTGCAGCACAGACATTAAGGACAACATTGAATAAATGGGACCTCCTGAAACTGAGTAGCTTCTGTAAAGCAAAGGACATTGTCACTAAGACAAAAAGGCAACCCACTGACTGGGAGAAGTTCTTCACCAACCCTGCAACAGACAAAGGTCTGATCTCCAAAATATATAAAAAACTCAAGAAACTAGACTTTAAAATGCTAATTAATCCAATAAAAAATGCGGCACTGATCTGAACAGAGAATTTTCAACAGAAGAAATTCAAATGGCCAAAAGACACTTAAGGTCATGCTCAACCTCCTTAGCAATAAGGGAAATGCAAATTAAAACAACTTTGAGATACCATCTTACACCTGTCAGAATGGCTAAAATCAAAAACACCAATGATAGCCTTTGCTGGAGAAGTTGTGGAGAAAGAGGCACACTCACTCATTGTTGGTGGGAATGCAAACATGTGCAACCACTTTGGAAATCAGTGTGGCGATTTCTCAGGAAATTTGGGATCAACCTACCCCAAGATCCAGTAATACCACTATTGGGAATAAACCCAAGAGATACCCCATCAAATGACAAAAGTATCTGTTCAACTATGTTCATAGCAGCATTGTTTGTAATAGCCAAAACCTGGAAACAACCTAGATGCCCTTCAATGGAGGAATGGATGAAGAAAGTGTGGAATATATACATACTAGAGTACTACTCAGCAGTAAAAACAATGACTTCTCGAATTTTGTGTGCAAATGGATGGAAATAGAAAACACTATCCTGAGTGAGGTATCCCAGACCCAAAAAGAGGAACATGCGATGTACTCATTTATAATAGTTTTCTAGCCATAAATAAAAGACATTAAGCATATAATTTGTGATCCTAGAGAAGTAAAATAAGAAAGTGAACCCAAAGAAAATCATATAGTCATCTGCATGGAGATGGGAAGTAGACAAGATTGCAGGGCAATAACTGGGAACTTGCCAGTGAGGTGGCATGGGGCAAAGGGGAAATGGGATGAGAAACATGAGAAGGGGAGGATGGGAGGAGCTTGGGGGATTGGGACGGTTGGGATATAGGAAGGGAGGATACAGGAGTAGCGAAGTATATATCCTATCTAAGGGAGCCATCTTAGGGTTGGCAAGAGACTTGACTCTTGAGTGGTTCGCAGGTGTCCAGGAATATGTCCCCAGCTGGTACCTTGGGCAACTGAGGAGAGGGAACCTGAAATGACCCTCTCCTATACTGATGAATATCTTGCATATCACCTTAGAACCCTCATCTGGCAATGGATCGAGGTAGTGACAGAGTCTCAGTTTGCAGCAACGGTCTGAGCTCTTAAGGTCCGAATGAGGAGCAGAAGGAGGGAGAACATGAGCAAGGAAATCAGGACCACGAGGGATGCACCCAGCCACTGTGACAGTGGAACTGATTTATTGGGAGCCCACCAAGGCCAGCTGGTCTGGGACTGAATATTCATGGGTTGATTCTGGACTCTCTTAGCATGGAGGACAATGAAGACAGATGAGAAACCAAGGACAATGGCACTAGGTTTTGATCCTAATACATGAACTGGCTTTGTGGGAGCTTATGCTGATTAGAGGCTCAACTTCCAGGACGTAGATAGAAGACCTTCCTCTTCCCGCAGGGCAGAGAATTTGGACTGCTCTTCAGTATTGAGAGGGCGGGGGAATGGTGTGGGGTGAGGAGAAGAGGATTAGGGATAGGGGGAAGAGAGTTGGGGAAGGGGCAATATTTGGGAGGAGGGGAGGTAAATGGGAAACGGGGAGCAGGTGGAAATTTTAATTTAAAATGAATAAAAAAATAAAGAAAAGTTAACAGATGAATTGCAAAAAAAGAAAAAAAGAAAATTAAGGCGATGTAAGACATTTTCAGCTAAATGACAGCGGAGAGAATTTGCTGATAATGTTGCAGCACTATAAGAGATGCTAAATGAAAGTTTCAAGCCAAAGGAAAAATGCCATCGCATGGAAATTTAGGTCTTAAAAGGCAAAGAAATGATGTGAAATTGAAAATGTTGTTCTACATTCTATAAAGCTAATTAGCTTGTTAAAGTAAAGCTGGTGATAGTATATTGGGATTTAAGTATATTTAGAAGTGAAATAAAGAGCAGTGGTGCCGAGGATGGTAAAATAAATAAATAAATAAATAAATAAATAAATAAATAAATAAAAACTAATTTGGGGTCAATGTAAGATAATAAAACACACAAGCTTGATGTGTTAAAATTTTATTAATATACATTAAAGTAAAAGCTATTAAAATAACAATAAAAAGCCTCATCATGCACATCCTGGCTTAATTTGAATACCAGCAAAGGAACACCCAGCTTGTAGTTGAGATATCTGGAAATGGGATACTTCTCCCGAATTCTCTTTATTAGTGATCGATGAATATTTTGGCTCCAAATTTTTTCGGAACCTTATGGATGTTTCATTGTCCTTAATTTTGTCAGAAAGATTTAAGATTTGTATTTATGTTGTCCCCACTATTTTTTGCATATTGGTTGCTCATTGCTCTTCTAACAGAATCCACAGAGAAAAAGGATTCTAAATTTGAATCAATCAGAGAGCTCCCAGTTCCAATTGGCTCAGATAGTGTAGGAAATTCACCCAAAGATCCTGCTCTTCAGATCTCATCTGCTTCTTTTGAGAGGTGAAAGGAGACCTGGTCTTAGGCTTTTCCAACTTACATTATACATCTGTTTATGTAGAGGTCAGAAGACAGCTTTTACTCTCCCTTCACCACCACCATGTTCACACTTTTCTCTCTTGCATGTTCTGTCTGAATGTCTGTCATTTGAAGGAATGGAAATGCCCTTACAGAAGAGGAGATTATTGTCAACAAAGAAGCTTCTGTTTCCTTTGCTGGTTTTTTGTCTCAACGGATGATCTGTTCCCTTTTCCCTCTTCTTCCTTCCTCTCTGTCTTTCTCTTAAGTGGGCTGCTTCCTTTATTTTGGCAATCGATACATCATTGCAGGATTTACCCACTGGCGATGCCTAGTTGAATTATTTACTGAGTAGTCTTTCTTTATGTACCCTACTTTCCTGCAGCAGCTGTCTGCATTATCTGGATGAAGTCTCATACCATTAAAGCCTCCTTTACTTTGGCTTAAAAACTAATTTGGGGTAAATGTAAGATAATAAAACACACGAGCTTGATGAGTTAAAATTTTATTAATATACATTAAAGTAAAAGACTATTAAAATAAAAAGCCTCATCATGCACATCCTGGCTTAATTTGAATACCAGCAAAGTAACACCCTTATTGCATTTGAGATATCTGGACATGGGATACTTCTACCCAATTCTCTTCATTTGTGATCAATATTTTGACTCCAATTTCTTTCAGAAACTTCTGGATGTTTCATTGTCCTTACTTTCTGTCAAAATTCTTTAAAATTAGTATTTATGTTGCCCCCCCCTTTTCTTTGCATATTGGTTGCTCATTGCTCTTCTTACAGAAACTGCAGAGAAAAAAGGTTCTAAATTTGAATCAATCAGAGAGCTCCCAGTTCCAATTGGCTCAGATAGTGTAGGAAAATTAAATTCACCCAAAGATCCTGCTCTTCACATCTCATCTGCTTCTTTTGAGAGGTGAAATGAGACCTGGTCTTAGGCTTTTCCAACTTACATTATTCATCTGTTAATGTGGAGGTTACAAGACAGCTGTCTAGACTCATGTTCTTCCTTCCACTCTCTGGGTCTTTGTTTCCTGGGTCTGGGCTGGTTTAATACTTATAATATGGCCTTGCCTTAGAACTCCTGGCAATCCTTGTGCTCGTTAGGTTAAACAAATTAAACAAAGCAAGGGCTTCCATATTAGGAGTCAATAAAAACCTGAGTTTAGGAGATAGGTACATATGAGACAGACTGACAATGCATATCTTCACACATGGAAACACACATACAAACACACACACACACAGCCATATATTTGAGACGGGTTACCTCATTGAACCAGATGGTTATTCATTTTTCCAGAACAGGTGGTCTAATTGGTGTATAAGTATGGATATGGTTGGCTCTAGATCAAAGAGAGGTAGCTTAGTGCCAGACTTGGCCGAGAAGTGCCTAAGGATGTGTATGTGTGCCTTCATACATATGGAAGCTGTTTCATTCTTTGTGTGTGTGTATATATGTGTGTGTGTATTCATGAATGTGAGTGTAAGTGGGCATTGCCACAGTAAGCATGTGGGCTTGAGGAGAGGAGAGGACAACCCAGCATATCAGTAGTTGCTTTCCATTTTGTTTGATATGGTGTCTTTATTGTTTTTGTTGCTTATTCAAGGCTAGTTGACTAGCTAGCTTCTGAAGAGTCTCCTGTCTCCACCACCCAATTTGTCTTAAGAGAACTGGACTTGCAGATACTTGTACACATCCTGATTTTACGTTGATTCTGAGAATTCAGTCACAGTGCCTTTCACTTTCATGGCAAGTGTTTTGCCTACTGTGGCAACTTCCTGGCCCATGAGTTAATTAATGTTACTATTATTTAATTCAGTAACATTTCTATTAGCCATAGTTTTCTATAGTAACAGAACTTATAGAAAAATTTTTAACACAATGGTTTATAGGTTGTGGCCTTGTTAATCCCACTATGAAAGGAATGTCCAAAAGCAAAGTAGGTATTCAGTCAGAGACTCTGAATGTGTCAGCTAGTCTTTTGTACACACAAGAATTATAAAGAATTCTGTGTTAATGCTGGTGAGGGAATAGCCTTGCCTTTGAGAGCAAGCAGGCCGAGAAAGAGATTCCTCCTTTCATCTTTTTTTTAATAAAAGCTGCAAGCAGATGGTGTGGCCCAGACAAAAATGCCTCTTCCTACCTCAAAAGAGTCCTATCTCAAAGATCCAGATTAGAAGTGTGTCTTACCACTTCAAAATTGAAATTAAGAAGAAATACCCCTCCGTAAATATGCCCAGGCATTAAAATACTTATTAACTCTAAATGTAGTCAAGTTGACAACTAAGAATAGCCATCCCATCATTATGAATATATTGTCTATTCATATAGAAATCTGTATTTCTACCTCATAAAATCCTCCAAGGTTGTATGGCCACAGATCTACTTCACTTCCTATGAGACTTTTCTTAAGTCGGGCAGAGATGCCCCTTCATTGGAATGTCAATCCTGTTCACTGCAATCTACACCACCAGTTTAACAACTTGTAGGGGTGCAGGGATGTCACATTTACATGCTGATTTTCTGGTTTAGATTTTGCAGGAATATAGAAAGGTTATTATTCAGGGCCCCTCTTTTTTAAAATAATGGGACACATACTACAGTTAATCCCAACACTCTGGTGGCAAAGTCTGTCTATGTAAAATCTGAAAGCGGCATTGGGAAGTGTGTGACTTAGCAATGATGTGAAGGGATGGAGGATTCTGGAAATCCAATCACAGAAAGAAATATTGAGTAAGGTAGGTGGCCAACTGGCCAGTCAACTCCAGAGGAATAAAATGTCATTGTATCAGGGGCCATCATAATGCTCTTCACATCTGTCAAGGAGCAATGTGGGGTAGATGCAGTGTGAATTTGCCTTTCAGCTCTTCAGAGTGTGGGTTCATTCTCAGTGGAAAGAAAAGTATGGTCATGCACTGAGTTCCTTGGTTAAGATTTTAGACTTTGGCAATGAATTCAGATCTTGATTCCATCCTTCCTTTCTGTTGGAACTTTGTTAGACTGTGTAACATGTCTAAGCCTAGCTTCCTTATGTCTTAGGAAGAGAGGAGATAGGATTCAAAAGGCCAAATGAGAGAGTGGACAGTGTTCTTATAGAAAGATTTCTTCTAATGTCATTGTGTGAGGCAGGCCAAAGTGATGGAGGAGGGCTGTATGTCTATAGGTTTATAAAGAAACTGCCTGGCACTTTTGATAGGACAGCAGGTTAGATAGGCAGAGTAAACAGAACAGAATGCTGGGAGAAAGAAGCCGAGTAAGACAGACACCATGCCACTCCTCTCTGAGACAGAAGCAGCTTAAGAATCTCCCTGGTAAGCCAGCAGCTCATGGTACTATACAGATTATTTGAAATGGCTTAATCACGATGTGAGAACTAGCTAATAAGAGGCTAGAAATAATGGGTCAAGCAGTATTTAAAAGAATACAGTTTCTGTAAAATTATTTCTGGAAAAGCTAGCCAGAGCTAGAGACAGCTGGCAGGATGCAGCCTGCCATTCCTATAACACCAAAGAGCAGTCAAAGTTAAGCTCAAAGCACTGCCACTGAAATGTGTATAATATAAATTGGAAACACAGTTGTTTAAAAAGATGAGTGTAACATTTTATGGAAATGTGTATGCATGCATGCAGAGGCCAGAATTAACTGTGGGTGTCTTCCTTACTTACTCTCTGTCATGTTTAAGATACATCATATCTTTGAACCTGGAGCTGTCCAATTCCCCTTGACCAAAGAGTGAGACTCAGAGACCCAGGTGTGGCTGTCTCCACAGAACTGAGTGATGGGTTTATATCTTTAATTCTGAGATTCTTGCACAAGTTGAAGGGATCAAATTTATGTTCTTCATTTGTATGGCAAGCACCTTAATGACTGAGCCATGGCTGAAGAACAAGACAGTTGGTTAAAAAGTATTGAGCTCTGAGTTAATATTCTGAAACAGAAAAGGGAATGGTATGACTTTAAAAGAAATGTTGGGGAGATTGAGATGAGAGACATTAAAACATGAATGCATTTGCTTCCTCCCCTCAAGACTCCTGGTGGATGTGTCCAGAGGGCTACTGAATTATCACAGCATGGGGAAACGGCGAACTGTGACGTCTGTTTGGGCTCAGGTCTTGATATCAAATTTAGGGTGTAAATATATAAAAGTGTACATCCAGAGTAGCATGCTATGGTTGGTCTATCCCAGTAGTATATTTCATTTGAAAGCAGATGTTAATTTCTGTAGATGCTCATTTTAGAGGGGCATGACAGCAGATGCTCAAGGCAGAGGTGCATTGTTATAGATGCTTAAGGCAAAGAAATATTGCTCCAGATGCTCAAGGCAGAGATACATCATTTTAGATGCTTAAGGCAGAGATTCATTACATGGGATTGAAATGGCATTCCATCTCCTGAGCTTTGACTGCCAGGATTTGTGGCTCATTAACCTTTAAAAATGCTTTCATTATCTTCCTGGAACTGGGACATGGGGTTCTTCATTTTCAGTTACCACCTTTGTCTCATCACTGCCTACATTTCGCATATTCTCAGTTTTTTATACTTTCTGATTAGAAAAGCCATCTTTTGCAGTCTTAGCTTCTTCCAGAATGTAACTGAATATATTCTCTGGAACTCTGCAACTCCCCATGGTGTTACATGTCTTAGCTTTGGTATTACGTCCTCAGCTTCCATTGATGCTCAGAATTCTTCATCTGTTTCTTGTTGCTGCCAATGTGATTGTGGCCATGTATGTCATATCTCAAGCTCGATGCTCTATCTGTTTTTATTATTCCTGCAAGTGGTTCAATGCACTGTACCTGAGATAGAGACTCCTCTGGGGGAGAAGACGAGCAAAGAGGACATTTTGATGCCCTGGTATTACAACGCCTGATGAGATGCTTCCTCAAGCATCAAGCATCCTGTTTATATGATCAGAAGAAAGGCAGATGTGACAGTGTAGACTGACATCATAACATCCTGGAAGATGCATTTTTTTCCCAATTATGTTAGTTTTGAATCTTCCCCAAGGGTCCTTCATAAGCCGTTTGTTATATCACTGAGACTTTTTGTTGAGACTCTAGTGAGATATGCCTCCTTCTGCCAATGGTGAGGATAACTCCAGGGAAAAAGGTCATCTGTGCCACACTCTAGCTGACCCTCTCAGAGTAGAAACTTCCAATGCTTGGGCTAGCTGCTTGGAGATTTTGTGGCCTAGACAGGAGTAGTGACTATGGAAAATGCTGTGGCTGTTTCCTACTTAGCTCAGGTCTCCTCCTCCATTTTGAAATCCTACAGGGTAGTGCTCTCATACTCCCTCTCCTTTTCTTTTATCTCTCCTGTGTGAAGCCATAATTTTACTTTCTTATCTGACTCTGACCCTTCCATCTCCACATATAAAGTTCTTTAATGCCAATATGTAGTTTTGGTTGATAGACTCTATCCTGCAGGAAAGCTACTTAGATAGGAAAAAAACAACTCAAATTAGTTATAGAGAGTATGATAACCTGAGCAGATTCACAAGGCAACATCCTCCAAACAGTATATTGGCAGTAAATATATAACCGAGCAATCATCACAGACAAATAGAGATGTTTAGATGAGGCTCAGATCAACTGAGCCAAGATTAAAAAAAACACTCTTCAGATCACTGATCTGCCTCAAGGCTGCACAGTGAATTTCAGGTTCTCAGCCTTACTGAACTATTAACCATGCTGGGGTGGGCTTTGTTGAACCAACTGCTATTGAGTCATTTCTAATTTATAGGTGAGTTGAGCCCATTGATATTAAGTGATAGTAATGACCACTGAGACACTGTGTCTGAGCTAATGGGAGCTCAACAAAACAGCTGTGCTGGAACTGACAGAGCCTGGGATCAAAGTGGAAGCATTGTATGTGGCTGACAATTGGGGCAGAAGAGAACCAAATGATAATGGCACTGGGATTTGTCTGTACTGCACATACAGGCTTTAATCGATCATATTATATGTAGATGCATACCTTCCTCAAACGGGATGGAGGGGGGGAAAGGGCTTCCCACAGGTCAAGGTACCCTGCCCTCTATGAGGACTGGATTTGGAGTGGAGAGGATTGGTGGTTGCATGGTAGTTAGGGGGAGGAAGAAAGGTAGTGGAAATTTGAAATTTATTATATACGAAGGAAGAAAAAATCAATAGAAGATAACCAATGGAGAGATGGGGTGTAAGAAAAAAAACTTTCATGTGAGTTGTTGACTCAGACACCAAAGATTTTTCAGAAAAATAAGATACAGGGATTGAGTTGCTTGGGCAAGAGTGTGACTTGAGTAATTGGGAAGATGAGTGGGGGCTTATTTTGGGTCCCCTGGTGGCTGTATACAGCTTTTGAGGAGCTGAATGTTGGATGTTTCTCTGGGTAAATAGGGAAGTAACAAGCTTGTGAGGGGATTTCTGACATAAGTAGAGCCTTGGTGATGTCACAAAGCCTTGGTTCGTTGGGTAGCAACTCTGTTCCACTCAAAGCACTAGTCTTCCATGAAGGTGGGTTTATTATCCTCACAGTGCCTGAGGAGGACAGTTCAGCTCCTGGTCTCCAGAACTGTTCAACATTTCCGGAAGATGGAATCTGGAGAGGTAGGACATTTTCTTTTGGTAAATATGTTTCCAAAGCAACTAAGACCTCTGTCGTACAAAAAAGTTTTCCTTCAAATGTCCTGCGGGTCCACCATTTCTGTTGTTACCAGCTCCTATATTTGATAGCTGTGAGGATGGTGAATGCCAGCTATTCTTCCCACTTTATCTTTGCTAACAATATCAAATTCATCAATCCACTAAAATGGCAAAGCTCCTCTTTGTCCATAGGTGTTTTAAAAGATACTAATTATTTCTCAATGGCTGCTGTTGCCCAGAATAATGAGTCTTTCAGGTTGAAGTGGTCTCACAGTACTCACTTCCACAATGAAGACACAGAATGGCTTTATGTAATAGACCTGGGTCTGGATCAGGAGACCCAATGCAGAGAGCCAGTGGATTGGAGTGCCATGACCTTGGGCAGGCTGTCTTGGATTGAGCC
This sequence comes from Chionomys nivalis, assembly GCF_950005125.1. NCBI lineage: Eukaryota > Metazoa > Chordata > Mammalia > Rodentia > Cricetidae > Chionomys > Chionomys nivalis. Next base: position 30,264 of record NW_026646962.1, on the reverse strand, counting down.
CCCTACCTATTAGCTTGATGTCGAAGGAGACGTGTGGATGTCCTTCGAATTCTTTGTTATCTGTTCAGATTTTTCTTACTCGTTTCGGGGATAGGCATACCTTCTCCTCTCATTGACTTAGTCAGTCAGAAAGTAGGTTTCTCAGCAGAGGTCATTTGCCTTTGGGCAGCAGGAATGTGTCTCTGAGATTGATATACTGAGCTGTAGAGAAAAATTTGCAAATTGTCCTATTTATTTCTTAAGAGAAAATTACAGTTAGGTATGCAAACCTGTTGATCAATATCTTTGTCTCCTGCACCACAGTTCTTCCAGAAAAGAGCCTTGACCTCATAGCCTCCCCTTGTTGTCCTTGCAGGCACTCATGGTTGAGGCCACGACTTGGTTTCTGAATTAAACAGAAGGAAATTTCTTTCAACCTAGAGAGTGGGCAGCTATGAAGCCCAAGCACAGAAAGATAGCCAAGAAACAGCGGACCAGGAGGTCAGTGGCCTATCTCAGTAAGTCTACAGCCATGATGAAGATGCCTCTTAGTATGAGATGCATGCCACCTGTCCAGAAGAGGAATGGGTCATCTCTCCAGAAGCAAAAACTGAGGAGGCCTTTTGAGGCCCTGGAGAATATTGTCGGCCGCAGAATTTCTCACGGCTGGAGGGAAGCCAATGAACCAGTCACCCAGTGGAAAGCCATCATTCTAGATCAACTGCCAACAAATCCCTCTCTCTATTTGTTGAAGTATGATGGGATAGATTGTGTCTATGGATTGGAGCTTCACAGTGATGAAAGGATTTTAAACCTTAAGTTCCTGCCTAACAACGTACCATTTCCTCAGGAGACAGACACTCATCTCTCAAACACCATAGTTGGCAGAGCAGTGAAACATACATTTGAGGGCACAAATGGCTCTAAGGATGACTGGAAGGGGATGGTCCTAGAGGAGGTGCCAATCATGAAGACCTGGTTCTATATTACCTACAAGAAAGATCCGGTCTTGTACGTTTACCACCTCCTGGTTGACTACCTTGAAGGCAACCTCCACATCATGCCAGGCTCTATGGAGGAGTGGACTGGGGTGGTCCAAGATGAGGTGCAGACCATGAAGACCTGTTTCTACATTACCTACAAGAAAGATCCAGTTGTGTACCTTTACCACCATCTAGATGACTACATTGAAAGCAACCTCCACATTATGCCAGGATGTCCTCCAATAGGGGTGAATTTGGAATTAGGCAGGGATTCCTTGGCAGGCAAAAGCTTGCAGCACAACGAAAAAGATGGAACCCAAAAGATAGGTAAAATTATTTACCAAGTTCCCACCAAACCTTCCGTGCATTTCATCAAGTGTGATAATGACTTCCATATCTATGTCTATGATTTGATGAAGATCACTTAAAGTGAAATTCACAAATTTTGGGGGTCAGACTTAAAACTGTGTTTGGGGAACTCTTTTTTTCAGAAATACCTCAGGTCTTCTATTAATCCTGGTATCTTTCCCAATGGAATTTTTTTTTGCTCTAAAAATAAAATTTGTGAATGTGTTATGTTGTTTGGTCAACGATGGAGTTTCTGGTGGATGGGACATCACAGAAAGACAGGCCTCAAAACAAAACAGGACTTATGGTCTTTTCCCCTTGGAGAGGGAATGATGAAAGGAGATGCAGTGTGTGGAAGAGGACAAGATGGCTGTTTAGGAAACAGAGGAGAGTGGCCAAAAAGATGTAGGATCTCAGAGAGGGAAAATGCGGGAGGGAAAAACATGTCATATGGAAAGATGTGACATCGAGGTGTTGGGACTTAAGAGGATAGAGAGTGATCATGAAGGGTCACAAATGTGTACTCAGAAGCAAAGAAAATTGGGTTTCATTTGATTAATGGTTTAATTCATACCATCTGGAAGTCACTGGGTATATGAACTCCACTGGAGGATGTTTAGTTACCCGGATCCTCCTGCCTAAAGAAAAGTGTCTCCTCTCAGTGGCTCTTCTGCAATGGGGTGGACCTCAGGCTACCTACTTACTTTTGCCAGGCTTCTATCTACTACCTATTTTGTCATGCCTTGATTCTTTCTGTCTTGCACTCTCACAGGTCTTATGCATGCCATTCAACCCCTGTGAGTTCATTTAAACAATTGGCCTGCCTTAACTGTAAAACACTGTTCCCTTGTCATTGCTCATGTTCTGTGGGATTTGGGCTATAAAACTCATAAACAGACTCACCCGCACCCAGGCTAAACTAGTAGTACATTGAATCACATTGGTGTGTGACATGCACAGATATGATGAATGCACCGAGCTCCATAAAATCAGTTACCTAGGGAATCATTGATGTTAGGTGAAGTGTGGCAAAGACCCCACAAACTCATCAGACCTGAGGATACCAGTATGATATTGATGCCTGACTCCCATCATGCAAGAATCCTGACATCATTAACAGGGCAGTTTTGGTTCCTTCATCTTCAAAAACTTGGTTAGTAAGGTTGGAGTTGTCAAACTGCCATTCAGGGCCCAGCATGTAGGTCACCTGTGCCAGGTCAGGTGATTTGGCTACAATGTGGGTGAAAACTTGTACCAGGGCATGCTGGTACCCTCGCCCCTTCTTCTCCTCAACATCATCATCACTCTCCTGGGTGGGTCTTGAACACAAAGAAGGCAAAATGGACTAAGCTTCCTCCTTAGTGGATAACCTTATCTACCCTCAATTTGGACTGACTTTCAGAGGGCATGCAGCACATTTTATCCTATTAGCCATCTCTTTCATTGGATCACTCACTTATCCAATGAATGATTGAATTTATCCATTCCTCCATGTCTCTATCTTCTTCAATCCCTTCTTCCATTTCCCCATGTCTCATGTCTACAGGTTGCCAAGATAAATCTACTATGTCTCTTCTGTTCTAGAAACTTTCATTTGTAAAGAACTTGCCCTCTCAGGGGTGGATTTTTCTGAGTTCTCTGTAGATGGAGACCATATGAGGAGGAACAGAGGAGCAACCATGACAACACTTGCGCAGTAGAGTTAGGCAGATTACAGATTGATGCCTGGCAAGCCTGTACAATGAGTCAGATTCCCATGAGCTCTGTCACTGTGATCTCACATAGATAACTCATTCAGTGATAACGTCCAGGACATTGAGTTTTAATTTTTGTCCTAATCTGGTAAAGAAACCAAGATGAGGAGAATAGAGGAGCCTGATGTAAGGACACAAAATGGGTCATTTGAAAAGGTAAGACTACATGCCTCCATGTGTGCTGCCACCCTTCTTAGGAAATCCATCTTTCCTTAGATTAGGTATAGGCAACCCAAGTGTCCAGCACACTGCTAACCACAGGTTTGAACCTAACTGCCTTTGATTTCTGAAAAAATTGCTGTCCCGTTAAGGTCTCACAACAACAGAGCAAGGTATGTAAGAATGCCCCACCATCACCTTAGAGCAATTTCAGGACACCAAAGAGCCAGCAAGTTATCTTTATTGGAAATACAAATGTTTCTGGAGGGACAAAAGGATGTACCTTAAAAAAAAAAAAAAAAACGATTGGTGTACTCACTACGATTTTATGTGATATGGCCCACACAGGCTTCTGGTTCTGAATACTTGGTCCTCAGGAAGTTTTGTAGGTTGTGGAGACCCAGAACCTAGCTGGAGGAATTGCGGTCTGAAAGCTCAAGCCTTGATGTTTCAGGGCATCCTTTCACTGGTCCCCAATGTTTACTGATTTCCTTACAGAGAATGAGAGGTCTCCTACTCCTGCTGCCATGGCTTCGGCAACCTGAACAATGAGAACACCCTTCACACCCTGGTTGCTCTCATCACATAGGAAGGTGTAAGTCACAAACAATCTCCCACACTAGTTTAGAATTATGATTCATAAAATGGTTATTACTTTTAAGGGGCAAACCTTACAGATTGCCATGCCAGACAACAGCCCTCTGCAGGATGAGGAGAGGAGCCTAGTAGCTGGATGTGGAGATGGATGCAAGAGAGCAAGCTGAAGGCAGTTGCTCCATTTTGAAAGAGAGAGACACCACACCCCAATGGCCTTTATCTCAGTTGCTATAGCCTGAAGGAGCAGAAAGAGCTCCTGCAACACACATATTTGGACATAGCAGCAAAATTTACCAGTATGTGACAAAAACCTATTTTAGTTTATTTTTTCATGCTTTCAGGTACATGGCAGAGACAGGCTCTGCTTCATGCATTTGTGTGACCAATGATGTCCCTTTAAGAAAAAACCCACAAACGCTCCCAACAACATCATCAGCATTCAACAACATGTCCATGATTTCTTTGCTTTGCCTTTGATTGAGTGGTAAATCATGCTGCTAGTTAATCTGTGCAAGCAATGTGAATTTCTCTGTAAATATATAGACAGAATTGACAGGTATCTTAAACATGTCATGGGGTCACACTGCAATGGAGTGGGTTAATCATCACCATGTGACAGTGACATACTTAAGATCTCTCCTTTGTCATTAAATCTCAGAATTGTCAAGATGTTATGTTTTTGTGCAGACTTCTCAGGGTTTTCTCCCATTCATGGTTTCCATGGATGTTTGCTAGTTACGCTTACATGTCTTTTTCCAGATTCTGTCAGGTTTTGGCATGCACTCTCAGCTCCACAACTTCTCCTGCCCTAAGATTCTAGTTCCAGGCATTTTAGACACTTGTGACTGTTGCACGAGTGTCTCATGTTCCGCCTAAATGATTTGGAATGTTATTTAGCCTGAGTTTTAACTTCCATCCCTGAGTTCATTGACTTTCCTTGACCATCTTTCTTGGGCCACTGAGCTGAACTACTAGGGGTTTGCTCCAGTTACTTCTCCATGCTGAGACAGCCTACACTCTCAGTACTACTGTGATAGTGTTTCTGTAGCAAGTATTCTTCTCAAGATAAGAAGAAATTTCAATATTATAATCCATCTGCTGTTATTGTGTCTTAAACACACAAACACACCCCCATAAGTTAATGCACACACACTGTTGATATCTCAACTTAGGGTGCCGTTCTGGGGTTAGTAAGAGGCTTCTCTCTAGAGGTGTTCCCAGAAAGCCATGGGGTGACACCAACGAGGACCTTGGGCAGGTGAGCTGTGGGTGCCTGCACTGTGCCATGTCCCTAGGCACTACGGGTGCTTTGTCCCATAATCAGACTGATGACTATCTTGAATATCACCATAGAACTGTTGTACAGAAAAGGATGGAGATAAAGACAGGGACCCACATCAGAAAACTAGACTGAGCTACCAAGCTCCAGTTGAAGAGCTGAAGGGGAGAGAATAAGAGCAAAGAACTAAGGAATACAAGGGCTTGGTCCACCCACTGAGACACTGTGTCTGAGCTAATGGGAGATCAACAAAACCAGCTATGCTGGGACTGACAGAGCATGGGATCAAAGTGGAAGCATTGAATGTGGCTGACAATTGGGGCAGAAGGAGAACCCAATGATAATGGCACTGGGATTTGTCTGTACTGCACATACAGGCTTTAATCGATCATATTATATGTAGATGCATACCTTCCTCAATCTGGATGGAGGGGGGGCAAGGGCTTCCCACAGGTCAAGGTACCCTGCCCTCTATTAGGACTGGATTGGTGTGGAGAGGATTGGTGGTTGCGTGAGTAGTTAGGGGGAGGAGGAAAGGAAGTGGAAATTTATGAAGGAAGAAAAAATCAATAGAAGATAACCAATGGAGAGATGGGATCTAAGAAAAAAAAACTTTCATGTGATTTGTTGACTCAGACACCAAAGACTTTTTCAGAAAAATAAGATACAGGGATTGAGTTGCTTGGGCAAGTGTGTGACTTGAGTAATTGGTAAGATGAGTGGGGGCTTATTTTGGGTCCCCTGGTGGCTGTATACAGCTTTTGAGGAGCTGAATGCTGGATGTTTCTGTGGGTAAATAGGGAAGTAACAAGCTTGTGAGGTTATTTCTGACATAAGTAGAGCCTTGGTGATGTCACAAAGCCTTGGTTCGTTGGGTAGCAACTCTGTTCCACTCAAAGCACTAGTCTTCCATGAAGGTGGGTTTATTATCCTCACAGTGCCTGAGGAGGACAGTTCAGCTCCTGGTCTCCAGAACTGTTCAACATTTCCGGAAGATGGAATCTGGAGAGGTAGGACATTTTCTTTTGGTAAATATGTTTCCAAAGCAACTAAGACCTCTGTCGTACAAAAAAGTTTTCCTTCAAATGTCCTGCGGGTCCACCATTTCTGTTGTTACCAGCTCCTATATTTGATAGCTGTGGGGATGGTGAATGCCAGCTATTCTTCCCACTTTATCTTTGCTAACAATATCAAATTCATCAATCCACTAAAATGGCAAAGCTCCTCTTTGTCCATAGGTGTTTTAAAAGATACTAATTATTTCTCAATGGCTGCTGTTGCCCAGAAAAAATGAGTCTTTCAGGTTGAAGTGGGTCTCACAGTACTCACTTCCACAATGAAGACACAGAATGGCTTTATGTAATAGACCTGGGTCTGGATCAGAAGACCCAATACAGAGAGCCAGTGGATTGGAGTGCCATGACCTTGGGCAGGCTGTCTTGGATTGAGCCCCCTACCTATTAGCTTGATGTCGAAGGAGACGTGTGGATGTCCTTCGTATTCTTTGTTATCTGTTCAGATTTTTCTTACTCGTTTCGGGGATAGGCATACCTTCTCCTCTCATTGACTTACTCAGTCAGAAAGTAGGTTTCTCAGCAGAGGTCATTTGCCTTTGGGCAGCAGGAATGTGTCTCTGAGCTTGATATACTGAGCTGTAGAGAAAAATTTGCAAATTGTCCTATTTATTTCTTAAGAGAAAATTACAGTTAGGTATGCAAACCTGTTGATCAATATCTTTGTCTCCTGCACCACAGTTCTTCCAGAAAAGAGCCTTGACCTCATAGCCTCCCCTTGTTGTCCTTGCAGGCACTCATGGTTGAGGCCACGACTTGGTTTCTGAATTAAACAGAAGGAAATTTCTTTCAACCTAGAGAGTGGGCAGCTATGAAGCCCAAGCACAGAAAGATAGCCAAGAAACAGCGGACCAGGAGGTCAGTGGCCTATCTCAGTAAGTCTACAGCCATGATAAGATGCCTCTTAGTATGAGATGCATGCCACCTGTCCAGAAGAGGAATGGGTCATCTCTCCAGAAGCAAAACTGAGGAGGCCTTTTGAGGCCCTGGAGAATATTGTCGGCCGCAGAATTTCTCACGGCTGGAAGGAAGCCAATGTACCAGTCACCCAGTGGAAAGCCATCATTCTAGATCAACTGCCAACAAATCCCTCTCTCTATTTGTTGAAGTATGAAGGGATAGATTGTGTCTATGGATTGGAGCTTCACAGTGATTAAAGGATTATAAACCTTAAGTTCCTGCCTAACAACGTACCATTTCCTCAGGAGACAGACACTCATCTCTCAAACACCATAGTTGGCAGAGCAGTGAAACATACATTTGAGGGCACAAATGGCTCTAAGGATGACTGGAAGGGGATGGTCCTAGAGGAGGTGCCAATCATGAAGACCTGGTTCTGTATTACCTACAAGAAAGATCCGGTCTTGTACGTTTACCACCTCCTGGTTGACTACCTTGAAGGCAACCTCCACATCATGCCAGGCTCTATGGAGGAGTGGACTGGGGTGGTCCAAGATGAGGTGCAGACCATGAAGACCTGTTTCTACATTACCTACAAGAAAGATCCAGTTGTGTACCTTTACCACCATCTAGATGACTACATTGAAAGCAACCTCCACATTATGCCAGGATGTCCTCCAATAGGGGTGAATTTGGAATTAGGCAGGGATTCCTTGGCAGGCAAAAGCGTGCAGCACAACGAAAAAGATGGAACCCAAAAGATAGGTAAAATGATTTACCAAGTTCCCACCAAACCTTCCGTGCATTTCATCAAGTTTGATAATGACTTCCATATCTATGTCTATGATTTGATGAAGATCTGTTAAAGTGAAATTCACAAATTTTGGGGGTCAGACTTAAAACTGTGTTTGGGGAACTCTTTTTTTCAGAAATACCTCAGGTCTTCTATTAATCCTGGTATCTTTCCCAATGGAATTTTTTTTTGCTCTAAAAATAAAATTTGTGAAGGTGTTATGTTGTTTGGTCAATGATGGAGTTTCTGGTGGATGGGACATCACAGAAAGACAGGCCTCAAAACAAAACAGGACTTATGGTCTTTTCCCCTTGGAGAGTGAATGACGAAAGGAGATGCAGTGTGTCAAAGAGGACAAGATGGCTGTTTAGGAAACAGAGGAGAGTGGCCAAAAAGATGTAGGATCTCAGAGAGGGAAAATGCGGGAGGGAAAAACATGTCATATGGAAAGATGTGACATCGAGGTGTTGGGACTTAAGAGGATAGAGAGTGATCATGAAGGGTCACAAATGTGTACTCAGAAGCAAAGAAAATTGGGTTTCATTTGATTAATGGTTTAATTCATACCATCTGGAAGTCACTGGGTATATTAACTCCACTGGAGCATGTTGAGTGACCCGGATCCTCCTGCCTAAAGAAAAGTGTCTCCTCTCAGTGGCTCTTCTGCAATGGGGTGGACCTCAGGCTACCTACTTACTTTTGCCAGGCTTCTATCTACTACCTATTTTGTCATGCCTGGATTCTTTCTGTCTTGCACTCTCACAGGTCTTATGCATGCCATTCAACCCCTGTGAGTTCATTTAAACAATTGGCCTGCCTTAACTGTAAAACACTGTTCCCTTGTCATTGATCATTTTCTGTGGGATTTGGGCTATAAAACTTATAAACAGACTCACCCGCACCCAGGCTAAACTAGTAGTACATTGAATCACATTGGTGTGTGACATGCACTGATATGATGAATGCACCGAGCTCCATAAAATCAGTTACCTAGGGAATCAGTCATGTTAGGTGAAGTGTGGCAAAGACCCCACAAACCCATCAGACCGGAGGATACCAGTATGATATTGATTCCTGACTCCCATCATGGAAGGATCCTGACATCATTAACAGGGCAGTTTTGGTTCCTTCATCTTCAAATCTTTGTAAGTAAGGTTGTAGGTGTCAAACTGCCATTCAGGGCCCAGCATGTAGGTCACCTGTGCCAAGTCAGGTGATTTGGCTACAATGTGGGTGAAAACTTGTACCAGGGCATGCTGGTACCCTCGCCCCTTCTTCTCCTCAACATCATCATCACTCTCCTGGGTGGGTCTAGAGCACAAAGAAGGCAAAATGGACTAAGCTTCCTCCTTAGTGGATAACCTTATCTACCCTCAATTTGGACTGACTTTCAGAGGGCATGCAGCACATTTTATCCTATTAGCCATCTCTTTCATTGGATCACTCACTTATCCAATGAATGATTGAATTTATCCATTCCTCCATGTCTCTATCTTCTTCAATCCCTTCTTCCATTTCCCCATGTCTTGTGTCTACAGGTTGCCAAGATAAATCTACTATGTCTCTTCTGTTCTAGAAACTTTCATTTGTAAAGAACTTGCCCTCTCAGGGGTGGATTTTTCTGAGTTCTCTGTAGATGGAGACCATATGAGGAGGAACAGAGGAGCAACCATGACAACACTTGCGCATTAGAGTTAGGCAGATTACAGATCGATGCCTGGCATGCATGTACAATGAGTCAGATTCCCATGAGCTCTGTCACTGTGATCTCACATAGATAACTCATTCAGTGATAACGTCCAGGACATTGAGTTTTAATTTTTGTCCTAATCTGGTAAAGAAACCAAGATGAGGAGAATAGAGGAGCCTGATGTAAGGCAACAAAATGGGTCATTTGAAAAGGTAAGACTACATGCCTCCATGTGTGCTGCCACCCTTCTTAGGAAATCCATCTTTCCTTAGATTAGGTATAGGCAACCCAAGTGTCCAGCACACTGCTAACCACAGGTTTGAACCTAACTGCCTTTGATTTCTGAAACAATTGCTGTCCCGTTAAGGTCTCACAACAACACAGCAAGGTATGTAAGAATGCCCCACCATCACCTTAGAGCATGTTCAGGACACCAAAGAGGCAGCAAGTTATCTTTATTGGAAATACAAATGTTTCTGTAGGGACAAAAGGATGTACAGAAAAAAAAAAAAAAACGATTGGTGTACTCACTACGATTTTATGTGATATGGCCCACACAGGCTTCTGGTTCTGAATACTTGGTCCTCAGGAGGTTTTGTAGGTTGTGCAGACCCAGAACCTAGCTGGAGGAATTGCGGTCTGAAAGCTCAAGCCTTGATGTTTCAGGGCATTCTTTCACTGGTCCCCAATGTTTACTGATTTCCTTACAGAGAATGAAAGGCCTCCTACTCCTGCTGCCATGGCTTCTGCAACATGAACAGTGAGAACCCCCTTCACACCCTGGTTGCTCTCATCACATAGGAAGGTGTAAGTCACAAACAATCTCCCATACCAGTTTAGAATTATGATTCATAAAATGGTTATTTCTTATAAGTGGCAAACCTTACAGATTGCCATGCCAGACAACAGCCCTCTGCAGGATGAGGAGAGGAGCCTAGTAGCTGGATGTGGAGATGGATGCAAGAGAGCAAGCTGAAGGCAGTTGCTACATTTTGAAAGAGAGAGACACCACACCCCAATGGCCTTTATCTCAGTTGCTATAGCCTGAAGGAGCAGAAAGAGCTCCTGCAAAACACATATTTGGACATAGCAGCAAAATTTACCACTATGTGACAAAAACCTATTTTAGTTTATTTTTTTTCATGCTTTCAGGTACATGGCAGAGACAGGCTCTGCTTCATGCATTTGTGTGACCAATGATTTCCCTTTAAGAAAAAACCCACAAACGCTCCCAACAACATCATCAGCATTCAACTACATGTCCATGATTTCTTTGCTTTGCCTTTGATTGAGTGGTAAATCATGCTGCTAGTTAATCTGTGCAAGCAATGTGAATTTCTCTGTAAATATATAGACAGAATTGACAGGTATCTTAAACATGTCATGGGGTCACACAGCAATGGAGTGGGTTAATCATCACCATGTGACAGTGACATACTTAAGATCTCTCCTTTGTCATTAAATCTCAGAATTGTCAAGATGTTATGTTTTTGTGCAGACTTCTCAGCGTGTTCTCCCATTCATGGTTTCCATGGATGTTTGCTAGTTACGCTTACATGTCTTTTGCCAGATTCTGTCAGTTTTTGCCATGCACTCTCAGCTCCACAACTTCTCCTGCCCTAAGATTCTAGTTCCAGGCATTTTAGACATCTTTTGACTGTTGCACGGTGTTTCATGTTCCGCCTAAATGATTTGGAATGTTATTTAGCCTGAGTTTTAACTTCCATCCCTGAGTTCATTGACTTTCCTTGACCATCTTTCTTGGGCCACTGAGCTGAACTACTAGGGGTTTGCTCCAGTTACTTCTCCATGCTGAGACAGCCTACACTCTCAGTACTACTGTGATAGTGTTTCTGTAGCAAGTATTCTTCTCAAGATAAGAAGAAATTTCAATATTATAATCCATCTGCTGTTATTGTATCTTAAACACACAAACACACCCCCATAAGTTAATGCACACACACTGTTGATATCTCAACTTAGGGTGCCATTCTGGGGTTAGTAAGAGGCTTCTCTCTAGAGGGGTTCCCAGAAAGCCATAGGGTGACACCAACGAGGACCTTGGGCAGGTGAGCTGTGGGTGCCTGCACTGTGCCATGTACCTAGGCACTATGGGTGCTTTGTCCCATAATCAGACTGATGACTATCTTGAATATCACCATAGAACTGTTGTACAGAAAAGGATGGAGATAAAGACAGGGACCCACATCAGAAAACTAGACTGAGCTACCAAGCTCCAGTTGAAGAGCTGAAGGGGAGAGAATAAGAGCAAAGAACTAAGGAATACAAGGGCTTGGTCCACCCACTGAGACACTGTGTCTGAGCTAATGGGAGATCAACAAAACCAGCTATGCTGGGACTGACAGAGCATGGGATCAAAGTGGAGGCATTGAATGTGGCTGACAATTGGGGCAGAAGGAGAACCCAATGATAATGGCACTGCGATTTGTCTGTACTGCACATACAGGCTTTAATCGATCATATTATATGTAGATGCATACCTTCCTCAATCTGGATGGAGGGGGGGCAAGGGCTTCCCACAGGTCAAGGTACCCTGCCCTCTATTAGGACTGGACTGGTGTGGAGAGGATTGGTGGTTGCGTGAGTAGTTAGGGGGAGGAGGAAAGGAAGTGGAAATTTGAAATTTATTATTTATGAAGGAAGAAAAAATCAATAGAAGATAACCAATGGAGAGATGCGATCTAAGAAAAAAAAACTTTCATATGATTTTTTGACTCAGACACCAAAGACTTTTTCAGAAAAATAAGATACAGTGATTGAGTTGCTTGGGCAAGTGTGTGACTTGAGTAATTGGTAAGATGAGTGGGGGCTTATTTTGGGTCCCCTGGTGGCTGTATACAGCTTTTGAGGAGCTGAATGCTGGATGTTTCTGTGGGTAAATAGGGAAGTAACAAGCTTGTGAGGGGATTTCTGACATAAGTAGAGCCTTGGTGATGTCACAAAGCCTTGGTTCGTTGGGTAGCAACTCTGTTCCACTCAAAGCACTAGTCTTCCATGAAGGTGGGTTTATTATCCTCACAGTGCCTGAGGAGGACAGTTCAGCTCCTGGTCTCCAGAACTGTTCAACATTTCCGGAAGATGGAATCTGGAGAGGTAGGACATTTTCTTTTGGTAAATATGTTTCCAAAGCAACTAAGACCTCTGTCGTACAAAAAAGTTTTCCTTCAAATGTCCTGCGGGTCCACCATTTCTGTTGTTACCAGCTCCTATATTTGATAGCTGTGGGGATGGTGAATGCCAGCTATTCTTCCCACTTTATCTTTGCTAACAATATCAAATTCATCAATCCACTAAAATGGCAAAGCTCCTCTTTGTCCATAGGTGTTTTAAAAGATACTAATTATTTCTCAATGGCTGCTGTTGCCCAGAAAAATGAGTCTTTCAGGTTGAAGTGGGTCTCACAGTACTCACTTCCACAATGAAGACACAGAATGGCTTTATGTAATAGACCTGGGTCTGGATCAGGAGACCCAATACAGAGAGCCAGTGGATTGGAGTGCCATGACCTTGGGCAGGCTGTCTTGGATTGAGCCCCCTACCTATTAGCTTGATGTTGAAGGAGACGTGTGGATGTCCTTCGAATTCTTTGTTATCTGTTCAGATTTTTCTTACTCGTTTCGGGGATAGGCATACCTTCTCCTCTCATTGACTTACTCAGTCAGAAAGTAGGTTTCTCAGCAGAGGTCATTTGCCTTTGGGCAGCAGGAATGTGTCTCTGAGCTTGATATACTGAGCTGTAGAGAAAAATTTGCAAATTGTCCTATTTATTTCTTAAGAGAAAATTACAGTTAGGTATGCAAACCTGTTGATCAATATCTTTGTCTCCTGCACCACAGTTCTTCCAGAAAAGAGCCTTGACCTCATAGCCTCCCCTTGTTGTCCTTGCAGGCACTCATGGTTGAGGCCACGACTTGGTTTCTGAATTAAACAGAAGGAAAGTTCTTTCAACCTAGAGAGTGGGCAGCTATGAAGCCCAAGCACAGAAAGATAGCCAAGAAACAGCGGACCAGGAGGTCAGTGGCCTATCTCAGTAAGTCTACAGCCATGATAAGATGCCTCTTAGTATGAGATGCATGCCACCTGTCCAGAAGAGGAATGGGTCATCTCTCCAGAAGCAAAAACTGAGGAGGCCTTTTGAGGCCCTGGAGAATATTGTCGGCCGCAGAATTTCTCACGGCTGGAAGGAAGCCAATGTACCAGTCACCCAGTGGAAAGCCATCATTCTAGATCAACTGCCAACAAATCCCTCTCTCTATTTGTTGAAGTATGAAGGGATAGATTGTGTCAATGGATTGGAGCTTCACAGTGATTAAAGGATTATAAACCTTAAGTTCCTGCCTAACAACGTACCATTTCCTCAGGAGACAGACACTCATCTCTCAAACACCATAGTTGGCAGAGCAGTGAAACATACATTTGAGGGCACAAATGGCTCTAAGGATGACTGGAAGGGGATGGTCCTAGAGGAGGTGCCAATCATGAAGACCTGGTTCTGTATTACCTACAAGAAAGATCCGGTCTTGTACGTTTACCACCTCCTGGTTGACTACCTTGAAGGCAACCTCCACATCATGCCAGGCTCTATGGAGGAGTGGACTGGGGTGGTCCAAGATGAGGTGCAGACCATGAAGACCTGTTTCTACATTACCTACAAGAAAGATCCAGTTGTGTACCTTTACCACCATCTAGATGACTACATTGAAAGCAACCTCCACATTATGCCAGGGTGTCCTCCAATAGGCTTCTGTCTGCTACCTATTTTTTCATTCCTGGATTCTTTCTGTCTTGCACTCTCACAGGTCTTATGCATGCCATTCAACCTTTGTGAGTTCATTTAAACAATTGTCCTGCAATAACTCTAAAACACTGTACCCTTTTCATGGATCAAGTTCTGTGGGACTTGGCTATAAATGTCATTAACAGACTCACCTGCACTCAGGCTAAACATGTACACATTGATGTACATTTTTGTGTGACATGCACACATATGATGAATGCACCGAGCTCCCTAGAATCTGTTACCTAGGGAATCTGTGATGTTAAGAGGAGTGTGGAAAAGATCCCAGAAACCCATCAGATCCGAAAATACCAGTACGATATTGATACCTGACTCCCATCAGGGGGTTTTGGGGAGTGTGTCAATTAGGATTGAAGTGAGGGGATGGAGGATTCTGGAAATCAAATCACTGAAGGAAAGATTGAGTAAGGTATGTGGCCAACTGGCCCATTAAATACAAAGGAATAAGATGTCAATATATCAGTGGTGAGTTGTCCAACATAATGCTGTGCATATCTGTCTAGGGCCAATGTGAAGTTAATGCAGTATGAACTTGCCTTTCAGCTCCTCAGAGTGTGAGTTCATTCTCAGTTGAAAAAAAAGTATGGTCGTGCAGTGAGTTCCTTGGTTAAGATTTTAGACTTTGGTAATGAATTCAAATCTTGATTCCATCCTTCCTTTTTTAGACTGTGTAACATGTCTAAGACTAGCTTCCTTTTGTCTTTGGAAGAGAGGAGGGAGGATTCAAGAGGCCAAATGAGATAGTGGAGAGGGTTCTTACAGAAAGATTTTTTCTAATGTCATTGTATGAGGAAGGCCAAAGTGATGGATGAGGGTTAAATGTCTATAGGTTAATAAAGAAACTGCCTTGGCCCTTTTGATAGGACAGCAGGTTAGATATGCAGAGAAAACACAGAATGCTGGGAGAAAGAAGCCTAGTCAACAGACGCCATGCCCCCCTCACCCCCCCCAGACAGAAGCAGCTTATGATTCTCATAAGCTCATGGTGCTTCACAGATTATTTGATATGGGTTAATCAAGATGTGAGAATTAGCAACGAAAAGGCTAGTCCTAATGGGTAAAGTATTATTTAAAATAATACAGTTTCTATGTAATTATTTTGGGTAAAGCTAGCCAGTGTGGGAACCTGGTGGCAGAAAACATTCAGCTGTTCCTACAACTCAAAAGAGCAGTCAAAATTAAGCTCAAAACTTCACCACAGAAATGTGTATATTTAGAAATTCAAAAGACAGTTGATTAATATATGAGTGTAACTTTTTATGGAGATGTGTATACATGCATGCAAAGGCCAGAATTAACCGTGTGTGTCTTCCTTAATTACACTCTGTCATGATTAAGATACGTCATCTCTTTGAACCTGGAGCTGACCAATTCCCCTTGACCAAACAGCGAGTCTTAGAGACCCAGGTGTTGCTGTCTCCTCAGCACTGAGTGATGAGTTGATATCTTTAATGCTGAGATTTTTGCACAAGTTTGAAGGGATCAAATTTATGGTCTCCATCTGTATGGAATGCACCTTACTGACTGTGCCATGGCTGAAGAACAAGACAGTTGGTTAAAAAATATTGAGCTGTGAGCAAATATTCTGGATCACAAAAGGGAATGGTATAACTTTAAAAGAAGTGCTGTCGAGATTGAGATGAGAGACATTCAAACGTGAATGCCTTTGCTTCCTCCCCTCAAGTCTCCTGGTGGATGTGTCCAGAGGCCTACTGAATTATCACAGCATGAGAAAACTGGGAACCGTGAAATCTGTTTGTGCTCAGGTCTTGATATCAAATTTAGGGTGTAGTTATATAAAAGTGTACATCCAAAGGAAACATGCAATGGTAGGTCTATCCCAGTAGTATATCGCTTTTTAAAGCAGATGTTAATTTCTGTAGATAATCATTTTAGAGGGGTATGACAGCAGATGCTCAAGGCCGAGGTGCATTGCTATAGATGCTTAAGGA
This sequence comes from Chionomys nivalis, assembly GCF_950005125.1. Classification (NCBI taxonomy): domain Eukaryota; kingdom Metazoa; phylum Chordata; class Mammalia; order Rodentia; family Cricetidae; genus Chionomys; species Chionomys nivalis. The sequence continues at coordinate 13,938 of NW_026646962.1, read as the reverse complement.
AAAGAAATATTGCTCCAGATGCTCAAGACAGAAATGCATCGTTGTAGATGCTCAAGGCAGAGATTCATTACATGGGATTGAGATGTAATTTCAGCTCCTGAGCTCTGACTGCCAAGATTTGTGGCTCAATAACTTTTAAAAATGATATCAGTATCATGTTGGGATAGGGACTTGGGGTTCTTCATTGCTCAGTGACCACCCTTGACTCCCTCACTGCCTCCTTTTTGCAGTCCCAATTTTTCTACTTTCTGATTATGAAAGCCATCTTTTGCAGTCTTAGCTTTTTCCAGAATGTAACTGAATTTACTCTCTGAAACTCTGAAACTACCCATGGTGTTACATGACTTAGCTTTGGTATTAGGTCCTCAACTTCCATTGATGCTCAGAATTCTTCATCTGTTTCCTTGTTGCTGCATATGTAATTGTGGCCATGTATGTTATACCTCATTCTGGATGCTCTACCTATTTTTCTGTTATTCCTGCAAATGGTTCATCCCAATGTACCTGAGAGAGAGAACACTCTGAGGTAGAAGACAAGCAAAGAGGACATTTTAATGCCCTGGTATTACAATCCCAGATGAGATGCTTCCCAAACCAGCAGGCATTCTGTTCATATGATCAGAAGACAGGCAGATGTGCCTGTGTAGATTGACATCATCACATCCTAGAAGATGTATTATCTCCCAACTCTGTTAGTTATAATGCTTCTCCAAGTGTCCTTAATAAGCCTTTTTATTTTCATCTGTGAGATTGTTGTTGAGATTCTAGGGAGACATGCCTCCTTCTGTCCATGATGAGGATAACTCCAGGGAAAATGGTCATATGTGGCACACTCTGGCTGCCCCTCTCAGAAGAGAAACTTCCAATGCTTGTGCTAGCTGCTTGGAGATATTGTGGCCTAGACAGGAATAGTGACTGTGGAAAGAGCTGTGGCTGTTTCCTTCTTAGCTCAGGTCCCCTCCTCCATTTTGAGACTATAGGGTAGTGATCTCATACTCCCTTTCCTTCTCTTTTCTCTCTCCTGTCTGCGTCCACAATTGCAACTTCTTATCTGACTCTGACCCTCAACCTCCCCATTTATAGATCTTTAATGCCAACATGTAGTCTTGGTTGGTAAACACTATCCTGCAGGGAAACTACATAAGATAGAAAGTAACCAACTCAAATTAATTATAGAGAGTCCATTAAACTGAGCAGATTCAATAGACCCCTTCCTCCAAACAATATATTGGCAGTAAATATATAACCGAGCAATCATCACAGACAAATAGACATGCTTAGATGAAGCCCAGATCAAGTGAGCAAACAGATTTAAAATAAAAAAACACTCTTCAGTTCAACAAGCTGATTTGTTTGTGGAGGCCACTCAATTAGTTAGTTTTCTGACCACGTTGATTTGAAATAATCACATAAAACCTATATTATTCACAATAGTCTTTGGCCAATAGCTTAACCATATTTCTAGATTCCTCCCTCATTCTAAACTAACCCATTTGCATTTATCTGTATCACCACTAGTTCATGTCTTACCAACAAATTTTTGTAGCTCCAGAGTAGGTGATTTTCCCTGGTGGTGTCTAGGTGGCTTCTCACTGACCCCACCTCCTTTCTCCCAACATTGTATACTTTTACCACCTAGGTCTATTCTGCTAAGCTACTGGCTGAAATAATGTTATTCATTAACCAATAAAAACAAACATAGTCAGAAGGACTTCCCAAACCAACCCTTTGTCCAAAGTATAAATTCCAAGAACTGGTATAAAAATTTATTATTAAATGAAGTACTTGAAAGAGGTTGATGTTTATTCTCACGATCTGGAATTAATGTGTTGGTGGGGAACCTACTTCCTCAAGATGGGCTAGGAAATTTGGCTTTTGATATTCATCATTTTGTATCACTTCTCTTAATGTCTTCATTATTTTATGAGCACACCATTGTTTTCCTGTGTGACTCTTTTGATATAGGGGTTTGCCATTGAATTTAAAGACCATCCTAACCTGAAATGACCAATTTTGAGAATCTTAAGCTTCTATTTACCAAGTTCTTTTTTTAAATAAAATCCCTCAGATGGCTACCTTAATTAAGATATATGCTTCCCTGCTCCCATATTCATACTTACTTTTTCCCAATCATCCCAATTCCCCAAGTTCCCCCCATCCTCTCCTTCTTACTTTTCTCCTCCCATCCCCTCTTATCCTATCCCACCCCACCCCCCAGATCCCAAATTTTTGCTTGAGAATCTGGTCTACCTTTCATATCCAGGACAATAACTATATGTTTTTCTTTGGGTTCACCTTCTTATATAGCTTCTTTGGGATCACAAATTATAGATGCAATGTTCTTTGTTTATAGCTAGAAACCAATTATGACTGAGTACATCCCATTTTCATCTTTTCGGGTCTGGGACACCTCACTCAGAAAAGTGTTTTCTATTTCCATGCATTTGCATGCAAGATTCAAGAAGTCATTGTTTTTTACCACTGACTAGTGCACTACTGTGTATATTTTCCACACTTTGTTCATCCATTCTTACATGGAAGGGCATCTAGGTCATGTCCAGATTCTGGCTATTACAAATAATGCTGCTATGAACATAGTTGAACAAATGATTTTGTAATATGATAGGGAATCTCTTGGGTATATTCTCCAGTGTGGTATTGCTTTGTCCTTGGTTAGGTTGATCCCAAATTTCCTGAGAAACCGCCACACTGATTTCCAATGTGGTTGGACAAGTTTGCATTCTGACCAGCATTTGATGAGGGTACCCCTTCCTCCACAACCTCTCCAGCAAAGGCTATCATTAGTGTTTTTGATTTTAGCCATTTTGACAGGTGTAAGATGATATCTCAAAATTGTTTTGATTTGCATTTCCCTGATTGCTAATGAGTTTGAGCATGACCTTAAGTGTCTTTTGGCCAATTAAACTTCTTCTGTTGAGAATTCCCTGTTAGTTCAGTGCCCCATGTTTTAATTGAGTTAATTAGCATTTTAAAGTCTAGTTTTTTGATTTCTTTATATATTTTGGAGATCAGACCTTTGTCTGTTGCAGGGTTGGTGAAGATCTTCTCCCAGTCAGTGGGTTGCCATTTTGTCTTAGTGACAGTGTCCTTTGTTTACAGAAGCTTATCAGTTTAAGTAGGTCCCAATTATTCAATGTTGCCTTTATCATCTGTGTTGCTGGGGTTATACATATAAAGCAATCTCCTGTGCCCATATGTTGTAGGGTATTTCCCACTTTCTCTTCTCAGGTTTAGTGTGTTCAGATTGATATTGAGGTCTTTGATCCATTTGGACTTGAGTTTTGTGCATGGTGATAGATATGCATTTATTTTCATTCTTCTACAGGTTGACATCGAGTTCTGCCAGTACCATTTGTTGAACATGCTTTCTTTCTTCCATTGTATACTTTTAGCCACTTTATAGAAAATGAGGTGTTCAGATGTTTGTGGGTTAAAATCAGTATCTTCTATATGATTCAATTGGTCGAATTCTATGATTTTATGCCAATACCATGCTGTTTTTATTACTGTAGTTCTGTAATAGAGTTTGAAGTCAGGAATGGTAATGCCTCCAGACATTTTTTTATTGTATAAGATTATTTTGGCTATCCAGGATTTTTTGTTTTTCCATATAAATTTGATTAATGTCCTCTCAATATCTGTCAAGAATTTTGATGGGCCAGGCGATGGTGGCGCATGCCTTTAATCCCAGCACTTGGGAGGCAGAGGCAGGTGGATCTTTGTGAGTTCGAGACCAACCTGGTCTACAGAGCTAGTTCCAGGACCGGCTCCAAAGCCACAGAGAAACCCTGTCTCGAAAAACCAAAAAAAAAAAAAAAAAAAAAAGAAAAAAAAAGAAATTGCCTTTGCTAGAATTGCCATTTTTACTATATTGATGCTCCCAATCAAAGACCAAGGGAGGTCCTTCCATTTTGGTATCCTCTTCAATTTCTTCCTTCAATTTCTTAAAGTTCTTGTCAAAGAGACCTTTCACTTTCTTTTGTTAGAGTTACCCCAAGATATTTTATGCTGTTTGTGGCTACGAGAAAGATGATGCTCTTAGTGGGAACTAGGACTTGGGTATATCTCTTTTATGTCCTGGTTCCCTACTCTACTGTGTATTCACATGTTCTCATTACATAGACTATGTTACTTGGCAAGAGGCACTACATTTTACTTAACCCTGTGTGATTTGTTTTTCCTTTGTTAAATAGTATCTTTAATGTATTTGAGAGAAAGGAAAAGAAATGCTATTTCAATATCTTAAATATGCCTTAATCCTTGGTCATCTTTCTTTCTGAGGGTTGGTTTTGTGTTAATTTCATGTGTGTACTTGCAAAATGTCATGGTTTCATTCCGTTTGCTGTGACAAAGCATCGTGACAAACAAGCAATCAAAAAGCATCATGAGAAAAACAACTTAATGGAGAGAAAAGGTTTAATTTGGTTCACCATTTCAGAGGGATTGGTTCAATAGCTTTGGGAATAGCATAGCAACAGGAGTGTGAGGCTGACTGGCCACATTGCCTAAACAGTTAGGAGGCAGAGAGAGAAGAGGAAGTTGGGTGATTCTATAGATTCTTAGAGCCTATCTTCAGTGGCATACTTCCTCCAGCAATTCTATGCCTCCTAAAGGTTTTGCAACCTCTTTAAAGAGCAGCACATGTTGCCGATAAAATGTTCAAATATGGGAGCTTATGGGGGACATTTCTCACTCAAACCACAATAAGTTCTATGACAGTAGCTTCCAGAAATAACCAGTGAAAACTATTATCACCGATGAAGGGCAGCTTCTCATACTCAGGGAGAGATAAATATTAACTCATGCACAACCTAAAGATTGCTCCTGTAACTTTAAGCTGTCATAATTACATGCACAATGTATAGGCATCAGGTAGATTCATAAAAATGCAACCTTGAAAGTCTAATCAATATTAATACTTTAAAGTCTTTTAACCCCATGTAAGGATCCTTCTTTGAAGAAGCTGGTCTGTGATAGAAGAAGAGGCGACAAGTTGAATTACAGGGAAAAGGATAAAATGTTCTCTAGCTTGATCAGCTGTTTGAGGAGCTGGTCAGTGAAGCTCAATGGGAAATGAGCACAAGCCCCACAGTAGCAGCTTTATTGGATCAGTGTGTGCCAGCACAGTAGGCTGTTTGATCGAAGTCTCCCTAAGTATTTGGGCTTCCAGAGTAGATTAAATGGAAGTCAAGTGTGTTCTGAGAGGGCTCCTCAGAGAGAAACAGGAGTTGACATCATCCCTCAAGCAGTGGGAACAGGCCAGGTGTAACAGACAGGGAGAGGGGGATTTGACAGGACAAGGATGAATTCTGGAATGAGCAACTATTATTTCCATTGTATTTTGACATCATAGAAACCCAAATAAACCTGCCTCTTTCAATTTGACTTGAAAGAACATAGAGAGAATTCTAAAAAATCAAAGAGACAAAGCCATTTCTTTTCCTCTTTTAATGTACAATGCTTCACACAAAAAAATACTATATAATAAAGCCCCACTCTTTGTCTATTTCTGGGCACAAATTTCCTTCTTTTCCATCATTGCCAGGAGCCACACAGCTAAGAAAAAGTTGTCAGGCAGTTTGGCTCTTGGTCATTTTGCTAGTACTTTGGAAACTTTTTGTTTCATTTCGTGTTGGAGATGTGTGATATATTGTTCAGGCATATACACTGTGTATTCTCAATCTTTTTTTTCTGAAACTTCATTACTGAAGGCGCAAGTCATGAACAATCCCACACCAGTTTGGAATTGTGATTAATAGGGTGGTATTTATTTAAAGGGGAATAAACTTACAAATCACCATCCCAGACAACAGCCCTCTGCGCACGCAATTAGGAAGAAGTCTAGTCGCCAGAACCAGAGCAGGAAGTAAAGAGAGAGAGGAGGGAAGTAGCCACTTGTTTTTTTAAAGGGAAAGAGACCATGCCCCAATGGGCTGGTATCTCGGTGGCTATTGGCTGGAGGAGCAGAAGGACGTCACACAACACCCCCCCCTTTTGTTTAAGTAAGAGAGTTCTAAACCTACTATGAAATTATATACAATAAGTAAAAATATCCGAATCTAACTAGCTTAGGTCTTATATAATAAATAGCTGGGCTAAGTCATGAGTCGAAAGTAACAACATTTATATAGTCTTCAACCCCATCGAAGATCTGTGAAGGGAAATAATGTTTCCTGAGTAATTAGAAAGTGCAATCAAACAACTTCCAAAACATGCAACAAATCACAGAGACAACTAGCTACCTGGACAATCACCCAAGGTCACTTTTGCAGTGTTGAAGCAACCAACTTTGGCTAAGGCCTAGCATAACTGACACACCATTTTCAACATCAAGAAACTTGTCAAAACTATCTTACCCTGTCTTGGCAGGATATGACAGTCCTGTTTTTTCCATTCACAGATACTCTGTATTTCTGTCAGTGGTTGAGGTATGAGCATTTCTTTACCCAAAGGCCAGTTCAGCCAAGAAGAAAGGCTCCAGGTGGAGTGTCTTTGGTGCTCAACATTCTCTCGGGAATAGAGCGGTGTTGCCAGGAGCAATTGTGTCTCACTACCACAAAACTCTGAGTTAGATTAAAAGACATTTTCTACAGCTCTTTGAAGAGGTTGAAGATTATCTATCTATACTGAGTATAATCTCTATGTATCTAAAGAACCTGATTAGTCTAATTATAAATGACAAACTTAGAATACTATTGATCTATATAATTCTCAATACCTATCTAACTTAAAGACTAAGACAATAAACAACTGTGAAACAAATGAGGATAATGACCTCCAAATATAAGCAATGTACAAATATACATTGCAGTATGGTAAATATATATCAATACACAAGCAAAATGTAAGTATCTTAATCAGAGGTAGAAATGTACACTGCAATATGGTAAATATATACAATATATATCAATACAATATATGTCAATACATAAAAAATGTTTTTAAACAGAGGTAGAAACATGCATGCATACAATAGTCAATATAATTTCACTTTGTATCAATATATAAGAATCGATACCAATACATTTGTCTCAAAACAATAACTCACAAGTACCAACAAGTACCAATCTATTATCCCTCTTTTTTTTTCCCAAATGATCCCCGAGCTTATAAAATTTTTTCCCCAACCCTCAACCATATACCAATTTATAATCAACCCCTAAATGATGTCCCTAAACCCAAGGGCAAACTTTACTGGGAGAGGGGACGTCGTCCTCTAGAGTTACTTCTAGCTGTCATGGGGGCGACGTACTTTCTGGGAGATCCTGTGAAAGTAAAATGATGGTTAAATTTCAAGATCGATGTCTTTTAAAATTGCAAGTCATCTCTGACATATTGTGCAAGTCTGGCCAGAATGTTGTATAAGAGGTGCACCATTTCAGCTAACCAAGTTGGGATCATCTTGTGCAGCTGGTACCCAAAACAGGTCTTGTAGTAGCTCTATCAGTATCATGACGTCATATCAACCAGGTGTAGTCGTTGTTATGGGGCCCCATCTTCTTCCTGGAAACTTTAAATGTCACTTCAGGAAAAACTCATTGTTCATTGTGAAAAACTTAAACATTAATCATATAGACATACACACACACACACACACATATATATTCAATGAAAGGAATGATAGATATATTCAATGAAAAGTATGATAGATATTAAGAAAAGCCAAGATGTTTTCTAAACTCATATTTCTTTCTATCACCTATCATGGCTCTTGACAATAGACAGAAACTCCAGAAACTCTGGGTTTTTCTCTTACCAACAGGCTTGGAATTGGAGAGGGACTGAGCCAGAGTCCACCTTCAAAACCAGCTCTATAAATTTAGAAATATGGTTTAGTATATTTTACTTACACAACTTATTTAGTTTTCTTGATAGTTCCTATTGGGCAGGTATTTTTCCATCTGTCAGTATCCAAACATCCAGGATCCCTTGAATTTTTCAAAGATGAGTGTTTTCCTGTGGAGATAAGAACAGAACCCTGCCCCCATTCTATATGTTTTTCTTACCACCTGTAGGAATATCATCATTGTGGATGAGTTGTCATTTCTCCTTTCCAAGAGGTTTCTTCTCTTCAAATCAAACCTTTATTAATTTTGATGGTACCCACAATTTTTCTTCTCCTGTGGAAACCAGAGCAAAACCCCTTCTCCAACGTAGCACATCTCCTGGCTTTCATTGAGAGGTCAGGACATTTTTGAAGTAAATTGGTTGATTTAGTTCAGCAGACTTTTCCATTATCCAATGTCTTTCTGCTGCTGCCGTTCCTTTCTCATTAGCGTTAAGAAATTTCAAGGTCAATAAAGCATTATGTAATCTATTTCTGGGAGTATTTTTGGTCCCTTTCTGTTTGTTCAGCATATCGTTTATAGTACAATTTGATCTTTCTATAACTGCCTGACCTGTGGGATTATGTGGTATACCTGTAATGTGTTTTATATTATAATAAGCAAAAAAGCATTTCATTTTCTTAGATACATATGCTGGACCATTATCTGTCTTTATTTGTGCAGGTATTCCCATGATGGCCATAACTTCCAATAGATGTGTGATTACTGAATCAGCCTTTTCTGAGCTCAGGGAAGTAGCCCATTGAAAACCTGAATACGTGTCTATGGTGTGGTGTACATATTTTAATTTACCTAATTCCATAAAGTGGAACACATCCATCTGCCAGATTTCATTTCTCTTAGTACCCTTTGGGTTACTCCCTGCAGGCAACGGTGTTTGATTATAGAAAGAACAAGTAGGACATCTCTTTATAATGTCCTTAGCTTGTTCCCATGTAATGGAAAATTCTTTCTTTAGGCCTTTACTATTGACATGATGCTTCTTATGAAATTCTGAGGCCTGCAACATGCTTCCAATCAATAATTGATCAATCTCAGCATTGCCTTGTGTTAGAGGACCAGGCAGACCTGTATGGGACCGGATGTGTGTTATGTACATTGGACAAAGCCTGTTCCTGATTATGTCTTGTACCTGGATAAACAATGAAGTCAACTATGTGTCATCTGGTATAAATTCAGTGGTTTCAATATGCAAGATAACTCTTTCTGCATATTGTGAATCTGTAACTATATTAAGAGGTTCTTTAAAATCCCTTAGCACCATAAGAATGGCATATAATTCTGCCTTCTGGACAGAATTATAAGGGCTTTGTTCCACCTTACTCAATTAATCTGACTTATAACCTGCTTTCCCTGATTTATTTGCATCAGTATAGAACGTACAGGCTCCAGTTATTGGAGCATCACGTACAATTCTAGGAAGAATCCAAGAAGTTCTCTTTATGAGGTTAAGTCTACCACTTTTGGGATAGTTGCTATTAATTTCTCCCAAAAAATTAGCACAAGCTCTTTGCCATGGTTCATTGTCTTCCCATAACTTTTTTATTTCTTCAGTAGTAAAAGGCACTATAATTTCTGCTGGGTCTATACCTGCTAGTTGATGAAGTCTCAGTTTACCTTTTATAATTAATTCAGAGACTTTTTCCAAATAAGTTTTTAATTTTTTACTTGGTTTATTAGGTATAAATATCCACTCTAAAATAATATCTTCCCTCTGCATTAGAATCCCTGTAGGAGAAATTCTGGAAGGTAATATGACTAGGATGCAGCTAAGATTTGGGTTCATCCTATCCACATGTGCCTCCTGTAATTTTTCCTCAATCATTGTCAGTTCCTTTTCTGTTTCAGCTGTCAGTTTTCTTGGACTATTCAAATCTTTATCACCATCTAAGGTTTTGTTTAAATGAACTATTAGATCAGGTGTTATGCCAACAGCTGGTCGTAGACTGGAAATGTCTCCTAACAATCTTTGGAAGTCATTAAGAGTCTTTAACCGGTCTCTCCTAATTTGTGCCTTTTGCGTTTTAATTTTCTCTAACCCTATTCTGTAACCTAGGTAATTAATAGAATTTCCTCTTTGAATCTTTTCAGGGGCAATTTGTAATCCCCACCTAGGCAAGACTTTCTTTACTTCTTCAAACATCCTTTCTAAAGTATCTTTATTTGAATCAGATAACAAGATGTCATCCATGTAATGGTAAATTACGGACTTGGGGAATTGTTTACGAATTATTTCCAATGGCTTACTTACAAAATATTGGCACAATGTAGGACTATTGAGCATACCCTGTGGGAGGACAGTCCATTGATATCTCCTATTAGGCTGAGAATTATTATAAGTAGGCACTGTGAAGGCAATTTTTTCTCTATCATTTTCTTGTAATGGTATGGTGAAAAAACAATCTTTCAAATCAATAACTATAAGAGGCCATCCTTTTGGTAATAGAGAAGGCAAAGAAATTCCAGATTGTAGTGGGCCCATAGGTTGAATTACCTTGTTGACAGCTCTTAAATCTGTCACCATTCTCCATTTACCGGATTTCTTTTTTTTACAACAAACACAGGAGAATTCCAAAGGCTGGTTGATTCTTCAATATGGTGAGCATCTAGTTGCTCTTGCACCAGCTGTTCCAATGCCTGTAATTTATCTTCAGCTAGAGGCCACTGTTTGATCCATATTGGCTTCTCAGTTAGCCATTTTAAAGGTAGGGCTGTTGGTACCTCTAAAGGTTCGGTATTTGCTGTATGTTCTTGTACAGCCTGAATGGCTGGTGACGTTTTCCCATAATATCTCATCATGTCCTTCCCAGAATTATGAGTTCCTGGAACTACAGGAATGTTAATCTGGGTATTCCATTGCTGTAGCAGGTCGCGGCCCCAGAAATTTATTGCGATATTGGCAATATATGGCCTTAGTCTTCCTATTTGCCCTTCAGGCCCTATGCATTCAACCCATCTTGTGCTTTGTTTTACACGAGATAGGGTTCCAATTCCCAGGAACTGAACATCTACCTCTTGAAGAGGCCAATTCGGATGCCAAGATTCTGGAGTAATGATACTTACATACACACCTGTGTCTAATAAGACTTCAATAAAAGTGCCATTTATACAGACTCTTAGCTTTGGTCTTTGATCATTAATAGAAGTCTGCCAAAATATGCGTTTACTCTGTCCTACTGGGTTTTTTGACTCATCCTCCATGCGTAATTCATCATTTAGACCAGTAATATTTTTTAGGGCAGAAATTGGAGCTTTTAATTTTCTTGGTGAGGCACGTTCTCTACTGTGACTGGGAATGACTGGGCCACTGTTGGCTTGGGGGCCTGCGAGAGGCCCCTCAAGGAGTTTCCCGGCGGTATCGGGTTGCCTTGTCTGTCTGTTGTTGTCCTGCATTCGCTGGACCAATGTTGGCCTTTACCGCATCTCCTACATATACCTGAAGGCAGAGGTCTCCTATTTTTGTCATTCCCAGAAGGGATATTATTCCTAGAAATCCTTTGCCTGCAATCCCTTTTCAGATGTCCTAATTTACCACAATTAAAACACCTGGCAGTTTGATGTCTCCTCATTGCTTGGGAATTCGCTTCTCCTACCCAAGTTTCATCATTATAGCTAAACGTCTCAACATTCATTGTATGCTGAATCCATTCATCCATAGGTGCTGATCTAAACTTTAAAGGCCTAATTATCTTTTTGCATTCTATGTTTGCATTCTCAAAAACTAGAGATTCAAGAAGTAGTCGTCTAGCTTCTGGGTCTATTAGCCCTATGTCCAGAGCCTTAATTAATCTTTGCAAAAAGTCAATAAAGGGTTCTCTCTGTCCCTGCCTAATTCTGGTATATGATTCAACCCTTTTTGCTGGATCTTGTAGCCTATTCCAAGCATTTAAAGCTGCTTGGTGACATAAACACAGTACTTCATCATCATAAAGAGCTTCTACCTGTGGATCAGCATATTGTCCTACACCAAGAATTTGATCTTGGGAAACCTCCACACCTTTTGCTCTTCCTTGCTGTTCCATATGTTTGGATTCTTCTCTGAAATAGATTCCAAACATCAAGGAAGGTCCATTATCTAAAACTGCAGACACTAACTGATGGAAATCGTGGGGGGTAGCTCTAGCATTAGAAGCCCAAGTCCTTATCATTTCCTTAACATATGCAGAGTGCAAGCCAAAGGTAACAATAACTTGCTTAATTTTTTTTAGATCATTCATTGCTACTGGCATCCATCTAGCTTCTCTGACTCCCTTTGAGCCTTTAGAAGTTGACGCTTTATTAGAATGAATTACAGGGTATGTCGCTAATACCCTGGGTAAGCCAGATCTAATAGCTGGTGGTGGCATTGTATCCTGTCTTTGTGACTTCTCACTCTGTTCACCAACTCCAATAATTTCTTCAATCATTTCAAGTCTTCTTATCATTTTCTCTCTTAAATCCTGAATCTCCTGAGCTACATGTGTTTCTAGTGATTTCACTGAGGTATCAATTTTTTTGTCCGCATTCTACACCTGTGATTTCAAAGCTTTTGAATCCTGAATCTCCTGACCTGTATTAGTTTCTGTTAATGATTGTATGGTTCTTAGGACCATATTTTTCCTAAGTAATAGAATATTCAAAAGAATACTGAAATCTACTAACCAGTAAATTAAGTTATCTCCATAGTGATATAAACCTTGCATGAAAAAACCCATTGTTTTGGTAGTCAAAACAGTAAAATTCATGTTGGAAACGAGAACTTTCATATTACCTATTATCCAGCAGGTGGCGCTGTTCCCAAGTCGCTACGAAAACAGGGTCCTGTTTCAGTGTCCGCCTAGTATTTGTTAAATGCCAGTTGCTCAACAAAGTAAATGTAATTAAATCAATTCCGTACATGGAACCATAAACCCAGAATCCAGGGGTAGAGAAGAGTAACCCAGAAGCCGTGTATGCCTCCAGGTGACAGAGTTGTCCCAAGGGGTTGCAGCTTTCCGCAACCGGTAACCGCGTGCTCTGGTTAGTTCCGCTTAAGAGCTGCGCTTGCAAGGGAGATTTGAAAGTGATACAGAAAAGAGAAAACCATGTGGGCAGAGACTATGCAGGCCTGTGAAATTTAAATCCACATAGCGAGGCAAACGATAAGCTGCGTTGAGACTTGAAGTCAATCTGAGGTGTCTAAAGGGAAAATATAAAAAACTGCAGCAAGAAAAGCAACTGCATGATGATTTATGTTAAACTGCTGGCTCCACGCACAAGGCACAGGACGCAAGGAACAGGCCATGGCCGAACTGGCGGCCGGCAGCCGAGCGGGGGGAAGGAGGGGTCCTAAAACCAAACGTTGGGTGCCAGATGAAGACGCAAGTCATAAACAATCCCACACCAGTTTGGAATTGTGATTATTAGGGTGGTATTTATTTAAAGGGGAATAAACTTACAGATCACCGTCCCAGACAACAGCCCTCTGTGCACACAATTAGGAAGAAGTCTAGTCGCCGGAACCGGAGCAGAAAGTAAAGAGAGAGAGGAGGGAAGTAGCCACTTTGTTTTTAAAGGGAAAAAGACCACGCCCCAATGGGCTGGTATCTCGGTGGCTATTGGCTGGAGGAGCAGAAGGACCTCCTGCAACACATTACACTTTCAATATCAATTAGAGCATATTTTAATTTTTGTCTAATTAAGAATAAGCATCCTGGCACTACTTCTACCTTTATCTAGGCAATCTTGGAATGAGCCATCTTGAACCTACATACTTCCAGCATCTCTCAGGAGTTGTGCAACTTCGCTTCCTTCCCACCCATTACATGATTTGAATACCTGTTGCTCTCCTTCTCTAGAGAGAGACCTGGGCAGATCTGGTTGCTGGTACCTATGACTTCCATGGATACAATTATTGTCTGCTGTACATGTGCACCCTCGAAATTAAGTGATTCAAATACATTTTGTTATTTGATGTAAGTGTAATTAGATAGTGGGTGGAACTATCAGCTTTATTGGAATTAATTGAAACAAACTGCCAAGTTCAACTTAGTCACACACATGTAAGATTCAGTACCAAGTAGGGGTGTATATAGGGACAGGATATATGTGA
>NW_026646961.1:80000-82500 GCF_950005125.1 Chionomys nivalis | reverse complement strand
AACCCTAACCCTAACCCTAACCCTAACCCTAACCCTAACCCTAACCCTAACCCTAACCCTAACCCTAACCCTAACCCTAACCCTAACCCTAACCCTAACCCTAACCCTAACCTAACCCTAACCCTAACCCTAACCCTAACCCTAACCCTAACCCTAACCCTAACCCTAACCCTAACCCTAACCCTAACCCTAACCCTAACCCTAACCCTAACCCTAACCCTAACCCTAACCCTAACCCTAACCCTAACCCTAACCCTAACCCTAACCCTAACCCTAACCCTAACCCTAACCCTAACCCTAACCCTAACCCTAACCCTAACCCTAACCCTAACCCTAACCCTAACCCTAACCCTAACCCTAACCCTAACCCTAACCCTAACCCTAACCCTAACCCTAACCCTAACCCTAACCCTAACCCTAACCCTAACCCTAACCCTAACCCTAACCCTAACCCTAACCCTAACCCTAACCCTAACCCTAACCCTAACCCTAACCCTAACCCTAACCCTAACCCTAACCCTAACCCTAACCCTAACCCTAACCCTAACCCTAACCCTAACCCTAACCCTAACCCTAACCCTAACCCTAACCCTAACCCTAACCCTAACCCTAACCCTAACCCTAACCCTAACCCTAACCCTAACCCTAACCCTAACCCTAACCCTAACCCTAACCCTAACCCTAACCCTAACCCTAACCCTAACCCTAACCCTAACCCTAACCCTAACCCTAACCCTAACCCTAACCCTAACCCTAACCCTAACCCTAACCCTAACCCTAACCCTAACCCTAACCCTAACCCTAACCCTAACCCTAACCCTAACCCTAACCCTAACCCTAACCCTAACCCTAACCCTAACCCTAACCCTAACCCTAACCCTAACCCTAACCCTAACCCTAACCCTAACCCTAACCCTAACCCTAACCCTAACCCTAACCCTAACCCTAACCCTAACCCTAACCCTAACCCTAACCCTAACCCTAACCCTAACCCTAACCCTAACCCTAACCCTAACCCTAACCCTAACCCTAACCCTAACCCTAACCCTAACCCTAACCCTAACCCTAACCCTAACCCTAACCCTAACCCTAACCCTAACCCTAACCCTAACCCTAACCCTAACCCTAACCCTAACCCTAACCCTAACCCTAACCCTAACCCTAACCCTAACCCTAACCCTAACCCTAACCCTAACCCTAACCCTAACCCTAACCCTAACCCTAACCCTAACCCTAACCCTAACCCTAACCCTAACCCTAACCCTAACCCTAACCCTAACCCTAACCCTAACCCTAACCCTAACCCTAACCCTAACCCTAACCCTAACCCTAACCCTAACCCTAACCCTAACCCTAACCCTAACCCTAACCCTAACCCTAACCCTAACCCTAACCCTAACCCTAACCCTAACCCTAACCCTAACCCTAACCCTAACCCTAACCCTAACCCTAACCCTAACCCTAACCCTAACCCTAACCCTAACCCTAACCCTAACCCTAACCCTAACCCTAACCCTAACCCTAACCCTAACCCTAACCCTAACCCTAACCCTAACCCTAACCCTAACCCTAACCCTAACCCTAACCCTAACCCTAACCCTAACCCTAACCCTAACCCTAACCCTAACCCTAACCCTAACCCTAAACCCTAACCCTAACCCTAACCCTAACCCTAACCCTAACCCTAACCCTAACCCTAACCCTAACCCTAACCCTAACCCTAACCCTAACCCTAACCCTAACCCTAACCCTAACCCTAACCCTAACCTAACCCTAACCCTAACCCTAACCCTAACCCTAACCCTAACCCTAACCCTAACCCTAACCCTAACCCTAACCCTAACCCTAACCCTAACCCTAACCCTAACCCTAACCCTAACCCTAACCCTAACCCTAACCCTAACCCTAACCCTAACCCTAACCCTAACCCTAACCCTAACCCTAACCCTAACCCTAACCCTAACCCTAACCCTAACCCTAACCCTAACCCTAACCCTAACCCTAACCCTAACCCTAACCCTAACCCTAACCCTAACCCTAACCCTAAACCCTAACCCTAACCCTAACCCTAACCCTAACCCTAACCCTAACCCTAACCCTAACCCTAACCCTAAACCCTAACCCTAACCCTAACCCTAACCCTAACCCTAACCCTAACCCTAACCCTAACCCTAACCCTAACCCTAACCCTAACCCTAACCCTAACCCTAACCCTAACCCTAACCCTAACCCTAACCCTAACCCTAACCCTAACCCTAACCCTAACCCTAACCCTAACCCTAACCCTAACCCTAACCCTAACCCTAACCCTAACCCTAACCCTAACCCTAACCCTAACCCTAACCCTAACCCCTAACCCTAACCCTAACCCTAACCCTAACCCTAACCCTAACCCTAACCCTAACCCTAACCCTAACCCTAACCCTAACCTAACCCTAACCCTAACCCTAACCCTAACCCTAACCCTAACCCTAACCCTAACCCTAACCCTAACCCTAAC
>NW_026646961.1:0-72500 GCF_950005125.1 Chionomys nivalis | reverse complement strand
TCTTAACCACTGAGCTGTCTCTCCAGCTCTTCTTACTGTAGTCAAAAGAGGGCACAAGACCTCATGGCAGATGGTTGTGACCCATTATGTGGTCGCCTGGAATTGAATTCAGGAGGTTGGAAGAGCAGGCAATTCTCTTAACCTTTGAGCCATCTCTCTTGCATCTTCCTTCTGTTGCCAGTAGAGGGCACCAAACCTCCTTTTGAGAGCAATTATGTGGTTGCCAGGAATCGAACTTCTGACCTTTGGAAGGGCAGGCAAAGCTCTTAACCACTGAGCTATCTCCCCAGCTCTTCTTTCTGTATCCAAAAGAGGGCACAAGACCTCATTGCAGATGGTTGTGCGCCATTATGTGGTTGCCTGGAATTCATTTCAGGAGGTTGGAAGAGCAGGCAATGTTCTTAACCACTGAGCCATCTCTCCAACCCGTTTTTCAACTTCTTGAACTAAACCAGGTTTACTCAATGTGGTGTGTGGATCATATCTGCATTCCACTAACATGTGGAGTACAGGGGTCTCCGTGGACATATTGGCCGTTCGTGTACCTCATAGATGAAGTCTAGATAAATTGTTTGTCTGGCTTTAAATTGGTAAACCTTTTGCTGGTGTTTGTCTTCCTTTGGATGTCTTGGGTGTGAGTTCTTCTTAAGGAACATGAACATGCCTGTATTTTCTTCTTCTAACCATCTTTCCTCATTCTGCTTGGTGGTGTCCCTGAAGCATGCAGGCTCATGCTGATAGAGCTGTGAGTCTTTATTATCCTAACAAAATGTGTTGCCTGATTCTGAGACAACAACGTGGGCCCTGGCTGTATGTGTCCACTTGGCCTCATCAACCTCAGCAGGCAATGCTCTTAACCACTGAGCCATCTCTCCTGCCTCTTCCTTCTGTTGCCAGTAGAGGGCACCAAACCTCCTTTTGAGAGCAATTATGTGATTTCCAGGAATCGAACTTCTGAACTTTGGAAGAGCAGGCAATACTCTTAACCACTGAGCCATCTCTCCTGCCTCTCTCCTCTGTTGCCAGTAGAGGGCACCAAACCTCATTTTGAGAGCAACTATGTGATTCCCAGGAATCGAACTTCTGAACTTTGGAAGAGCAGGCAATGCTCTTAACCACTGAGCCATCTCTCCAACCCGTTTTTCAACTTCTTTTACTAAACCAGGTTTACTCAATGTGGTGTGTGGATCACATCTCCATTTCCCTAACATGTGGAGTACAGGGGTCTCCGTGGACCTATTGGCCGTTCGTGTACCTCATAGAGGAGGTCTAGATAAATTGTTTCTCTGGCTTAAAATTGGTACACCTTTTGCTGGTGTTTGTCGTCCTTTGGATGTCTTGGATGTGAGTTCTTCTTCAGGAACATGAACATGCCTGTATTTTCTTCTTCTAGTCATCTTGCCTTACTCTCCTTGGTGTTGTGTCTGAAGCACGCTGGCTCGTGGTGATAGAGCTGTGAGCCTTTAACATCCTAACAAAAGCTTTTGCCTCATTCAGTCACAACAACGCGGGCCCTGGCCCTTGGCCCTGACTCTATGTCTGTATGTGGTCTCATCAAACTCAGCAGGCAATGCTCTTTACCACAGAGCCATCTCTCTTGCCTCTTCCTTGTGGTGCCACTAGAGGGCGCCAAACCTCCTTTTGAGAGCAATTATTTGGTAGCCAGGAATCGAACTTCTGACCTTCGGAAGGGCAGCCAATGTTCTTAACCACTGACCTATCTCTCCAGCTTTTCTTACTGTAGCCAAAAGAGGGCACAAGACCTCATGGCAGATGGTTGTGAATCATTATGTGGTTGCCTGCAATTGATTTCAGGAGGTTCTAAGAGCAGGCAATGCTCTTAAGCACTGAACCATCTCTCATGCCTCTTCTTTTTTGCCAGTAAAGGGCACCAAATCTACCTTTTGAGAGCAATTATGGGATTGCCAGGAATGGAACTTCTGACCTTTGGAAGGGCAGCCAAAGCTCTTATCCACTGAGCTAACACCCCAGCTCTTATTTTTGTATCCAAAAGAGGGCACAAGACCTCATTGCAGATGGTTGTGAGCCATTATGTCGTTGCCTGGAATTGAATTCAGGAGGTTGGAAGAGGAGGCAATGATCTTAACCACGGAGCCATCTCTCATGCCTCTTCCTTATGTTGCCAGTAGAGGGCACCAAACCTCCTTTTGAGAGCAATTATGTGATTTCCAGGAATCGAACTTCTGACCTTTGGAAGAGCAGGCAATGCTCTTAACCACTGAGCCATCTCTCCAACCCGTTTTTCAACTTCTTTTACTAAACCAGCTTTAGTCAATGTGGTGTGTGGATCACATCTCCATTTCCCTGGCGTGTGGAGTACAGGGGTCTGCATGGACCTTTGGCCATTCATGTACCTCATAGAGGATGTCTAGATAAATTGTTTCTCTGGCTTTAAATAGGTTAACATTTTGCTGGTGTTTGTAGTCCTTTGATTGTCTTGGATATGAGTTCTTCTTCTTCAGGCACATGAACATGCCAATATTTTCTTCTTCTAGCCATCTTGCCTTACTCTCCTTGGTGTTGTCTCTGAAGCACGCTGGCTCATGGTGATAGAGCTGTGAGTCTTTAACATCCTAACAAGGGCTTTTGCCTCATTCAGTCACAACAACGTGGGCCCTGGCCCTGTGCCCCGACTCTATGTCTGTTCTTGGCCTCATCAAACTCAGCAGGCAAAGCTCTTTACCACAGAGCCATCTTTCCTGCCTCTTCCTTGTGGTGCCACTAGAGGGCGCCAAACCTCCTTTTGAGAGCAATTACGTGGTTCCCAGGAATCGAACTTCTGACCTTTGGAAGGGCAACCAATGCTCTTAACCACTGAGCTGTCTCTCCAGCTCTTCTTACTGTAGCCAAAAGAGGGCACAAGACCTCATGGCAGATGGTTGTGACCCATTATGTGGTCGCCTGGAATTGAATTCAGGAGGTTGGAAGAGCAGGCAATTCTCTTAACCATTGAGCCATCTCTCTTGCATCTTCCTTCTGTTGCCAGTAGAGGGCACCAAACCTCCTTTTGAGAGCAATTATGTGGTTGCCAGGAATCGAACTTCTGACCTTTGGAAGGGCAGGCAAAGCTCTTAACCACTGAGCTATCTCCCCAGCTCTTCTTTCTGTATCCATAAGAGGGCACAAGACCTCATTGCAGATGGTTGTGAGCCATTATGTGGTTGCCTGGAATTCATTTCAGGAGGTTGGAAGAGCAGGCAATGTTCTTAACCACTGAGCCATCTCTCCAACCCGTTTTTCAACTTCTTGAACTAAACCAGGTTTACTCAATGTGGTGTGTGGATCATATCTGCATTCCACTAACATGTGGAGTACAGGGGTCTCCGTGGACATATTGGCCGTTCGTGTACCTCATAGATGAAGTCTAGATAAATTGTTTGTCTGGCTTTAAATTGGTAAACCTTTTGCTGGTGTTTGTCGTCCTTTGGATGTCTTGGATGTGAATTCTTCTTAAGGAACATGAACATGCCTGTATTTTCTTCTTCTAACCATCTTTCCTCATTCTGCTTGGTGGTGTCCCTGAAGCATGCAGGCTCATGCTGATAGAGCTGTGAGTCTTTATTATCCTAACAAAATGTGTTGCCTGATTATGAGACAACAACGTGGGCCCTGGCTGTATGTGTCCACTTGGCCTCATCAACCTCTGCAGGCAATGCTCTTAACCACGGAGCCATCTCTCCTGCCTCTTCCTTCTGTTGCCAGTAGAGGGCACCAAACCTCCTTTTGAGAGCAATTATGTGATTTCCAGGAATCGAACTTCTGACCTTTGGAAGAGCAGGCAATGCTCTTAACCACTGAGCCATCTCTCCAACCCGTTTTTCAACTTCTTTTACTAAACCAGGTTTACTCAATGTGGTGTGTGGATCACATCTCCATTTCCCTGACGTGTGGAGTACAGGGGTCTGCATGGACCTATTGGCCATTCATGTACCTCATAGAGGAGGTCTAGATAAATTGTTTCTCTGGCTTTAAATAGGTTAACATTTTGCTGGTGTTTGTAGTCCTTTGATTGTCTTGGATATGAGTTCTTCTTCTTCAGGCACATGAACATGCCAATATTTTCTTCTTCTAGCCATCTTGCCTTACTCTCCTTGGTGTTGTCTCTGAAGCACGCTGGCTCATGGTGATAGAGCTGTGAGTCTTTAACATCCTAACAAGAGCTTTTGCCTCATTCAGTCACAACAACGTGGGCCCTGGCCCTGTGCCCCGACTCTATGTCTGTTCTTGGCCTCATCAAACTCAGCAGGCAAAGCTCTTTACCACAGAGCCATCTTTCCTGCCTCTTCCTTGTGGTGCCACTAGAGGGCGCCAAACCTCCTTTTGAGAGCAATTACGTGGTTCCCAGGAATCGAACTTCTGAACTTTGGAAGAGCAGGCAATGCTCTTAACCACTGAGCCATCTCTCCAACCCGTTTTTCAACTTCTTTTACTAAACCAGGTTTACTCAATGTGGCGTGTGGATCACATCTCCATTTCCCTAACATGTGGAGTACAGGGGTCTCCGTGGACCTATTGGCCGTTCGTGTACCTCATAGAGGAGGTCTAGATAAATTGTTTCTCTGGCTTAAAATTGGTACACCTTTTGCTGGTGTTTGTCGTCCTTTGGATGTCTTGGATGTGAGTTCTTCTTCAGGAACATGAACATGCCTGTATTTTCTTCTTCTAGTCATCTTGCCTTACTCTCCTTGGTGTTGTCTCTGAAGCACGCTGGCTCGTGGTGATAGAGCTGTGAGCCTTTAACATCCTAACAAAAGCTTTTGCCTCATTCAGTCACAACAACGCGGGCCCTGGCCCTTGGCCCTGACTCTATGTCTGTATGTGGTCTCATCAAACTCAGCAGGCAATGCTCTTTACCACAGAGCCATCTCTCTTGCCTCTTCCTTGTGGTGCCACTAGAGGGCGCCAAACCTCCTTTTGAGAGCAATTATTTGGTAGCCAGGAATCGAACTTCTGACCTTCGGAAGGGCAGCCAATGTTCTTAACCACTGACCTATCTCTCCAGCTTTTCTTACTGTAGCCAAAAGAGGGCACAAGACCTCATGGCAGATGGTTGTGAATCATTATGTGGTTGCCTACAATTGATTTCAGGAGGTTCTAAGAGCAGGCAATGCTCTTAAGCACTGAACCATCTCTCATGCCTCTTCTTTTTTGCCAGTAAAGGGCACCAAATCTACCTTTTGAGAGCAATTATGGGATTGCCAGGAATGGAACTTCTGACCTTTGGAAGGGCAGCCAAAGCTCTTATCCACTGAGCTAACACCCCAGCTCTTATTTTTGTATCCAAAAGAGGGCACAAGACCTCATTGCAGATGGTTGTGAGCCATTATGTGGTTGCCTGGAATTGAATTCAGGAGGTTGGAAGAGGAGGCAATGATCTTAACCACGGAGCCATCTCTCATGCCTCTTCCTTATGTTGCCAGTAGAGGGCACCAAACCTCCTTTTGAGAGCAATTATGTGATTTCCAGGAATCGAACTTCTGACCTTTGGAAGAGCAGGCAATGCTCTTAACCACTGAGCCATCTCTCCAACCCGTTTTTCAACTTCTTTTACTAAACCAGGTTTACTCAATGTGGTGTGTGGATCACATCTCCATTTCCCTGACGTGTGGAGTACAGGGGTCTGCATGGACCTATTGGCCATTCATGTACCTCATAGAGGAGGTCTAGATAAATTGTTTCTCTGGCTTTAAATAGGTTAACATTTTGCTGGTGTTTGTAGTCCTTTGATTGTCTTGGATATGAGTTCTTCTTCTTCAGGCACATGAACATGCCAATATTTTCTTCTTCTAGCCATCTTGCCTTACTCTCCTTGGTGTTGTCTCTGAAGCACGCTGGCTCATGGTGATAGAGCTGTGAGTCTTTAACATCCTAACAAGAGCTTTTGCCTCATTCAGTCACAACAACGTGGGCCCTGGCCCTGTGCCCCGACTCTATGGCTGTTCTTGGCCTCATCAAACTCAGCAGGCAAAGCTCTTTACCACAGAGCCATCTTTCCTGCCTCTTCCTTGTGGTGCCACTAGAGGGCGCCAAACCTCCTTTTGAGAGCAATTACGTGGTTCCCAGGAATCGAACTTCTGACCTTTGGAAGGGCAACCAATGCTCTTAACCACTGAGCTGTCTCTCCAGCTCTTCTTACTGTAGCCAAAAGAGGGCACAAGACCTCATGGCAGATGGTTGTGACCCATTATGTGGTCGCCTGGAATTGAATTCAGGAGGTTGGAAGAGCAGGCAATTCTCTTAACCATTGAGCCATCTCTCTTGCATCTTCCTTCTGTTGCCAGTAGAGGGCACCAAACCTCCTTTTGAGAGCAATTATGTGGTTGCCAGGAATCGAACTTCTGACCTTTGGAAGGGCAGGCAAAGCTCTTAACCACTGAGCTATCTCCCCAGCTCTTCTTTCTGTATCCAAAAGAGGGCACAAGACCTCATTGCAGATGGTTGTGAGCCATTATGTGGTTGCCTGGAATTCATTTCAGGAGGTTGGAAGAGCAGGCAATGTTCTTAACCACTGAGCCATCTCTCCAACCCGTTTTTCAACTTCTTGAACTAAACCAGGTTTACTCAATGTGGTGTGTGGATCATATCTGCATTCCACTAACATGTGGAGTACAGGGGTCTCCATGGACATATTGGCCGTTCGCGTACCTCATAGATGAAGTCTAGATAAATTGTTTGTCTGGCTTTAAATTGGTAAACCTTTTGCTGGTGTTTGTCGTCCTTTGGATGTCTTGGGTGTGAGTTCTTCTTAAGGAACATGAACATGCCTGTATTTTCTTCTTCTAACCATCTTTCCTCATTCTGCTTGGTGGTGTCCCTGAAGCATGCAGGCTCATGCTGATAGAGCTGTGAGTCTTTATTATCCTAACAAAATGTGTTGCCTGATTCTGAGACAACAACGTGGGCCCTGGCTGTATGTGTCCACTTGGCCTCATCAACCTCAGCAGGCAATGCTCTTAACCACTGAGCCATCTCTCCTGCCTCTTCCTTCTGTTGCCAGTAGAGGGCACCAAACCTCATTTTGAGAGCAATTATGTGATTTCCAGGATTCGAACTTCTGAACTTTGGAAGAGCAGGCAATGCTCTTAACCACTGATCCATCTCTCCTACCTCTCCCCTCTGTTGCCAGTAGAGGGCACCAAACCTCATTTTGAGAGCAACTATGTGATTCCCAGGAATCGAACTTCTGACCTTTGGAAGAGCAGGCAATGCTCTTAACCACTGAGCCATCTCTCCAACCCGTTTTTCAACTTCTTTTACTAAACCAGGTTTACTCAATGTGGTGTGTGGATCACATCTCCATTTCCCTAACATGTGGAGTACAGGGGTCCGTGGACTTATTGGCCGTTCGTGTACCTCATAGAGGAGGTCTAGATAAATTGTTTCTCTGGCTTAAAATTGGTACACCTTTTGCTGGTGTTTGTCGTCCTTTGGATGTCTTGGATGTGAGTTCTTCTTCAGGAACATGAACATGCCTGTATTTTCTTCTTCTAGTCATCTTGCCTTACTCTCCTTGGTGTTGTCTCTGAAGCACGCTGGCTCGTGGTGATAGAGCTGTGAGCCTTTAACATCCTAACAAAAGCTTTTGCCTCATTCAGTCACAACAACGCGGGCCCTGGCCCTTGGCCCTGACTCTATGTCTGTATGTGGTCTCATCAAACTCAGCAGGCAATGCTCTTTACCACAGAGCCATCTCTCTTGCCTCTTCCTTGTGGTGCCACTAGAGGGCGCCAAACCTCCTTTTGAGAGCAATTATTTGGTAGCCAGGAATCGAACTTCTGACCTTCGGAAGGGCAGCCAATGTTCTTAACCACTGACCTATCTCTCCAGCTTTTCTTACTGTAGCCAAAAGAGGGCACAAGACCTCATGGCAGATGGTTGTGAATCATTATGTGGTTGCCTGCAATTGATTTCAGGAGGTTCTAAGAGCAGGCAATGCTCTTAAGCACTGAACCATCTCTCATGCCTCTTCTTTTTTGCCAGTAAAGGGCACCAAATCTACCTTTTGAGAGCAATTATGGGATTGCCAGGAATGGAACTTCTGACCTTTGGAAGGGCAGCCAAAGCTCTTATCCACTGAGCTAACACCCCAGCTCTTATTTTTGTATCCAAAAGAGGGCACAAGACCTCATTGCAGATGGTTGTGAGCCATTATGTCGTTGCCTGGAATTGAATTCAGGAGGTTGGAAGAGGAGGCAATGATCTTAACCACGGAGCCATCTCTCATGCCTCTTCCTTATGTTGCCAGTAGAGGGCACCAAACCTCCTTTTGAGAGCAATTATGTGATTTCCAGGAATCGAACTTCTGACCTTTGGAAGAGCAGGCAATGCTCTTAACCACTGAGCCATCTCTCCAACCCGTTTTTCAACTTCTTTTACTAAACCAGCTTTAGTCAATGTGGTGTGTGGATCACATCTCCATTTCCCTGACGTGTGGAGTACAGGAGTCTGCATGGACCTATTGGCCATTCATGTACCTCATAGAGGAGGTCTAGATAAATTGTTTCTCTGGCTTTAAATAGGTTAACATTTTGCTGGTGTTTGTAGTCCTTTGATTGTCTTGGATATGAGTTCTTCTTCTTCAGGCACATGAACATGCCAATATTTTCTTCTTCTAGCCATCTTGCCTTACTCTCCTTGGTGTTGTCTCTGAAGCACGCTGGCTCATGGTGATAGAGCTGTGAGTCTTTAACATCCTAACAAGAGCTTTTGCCTCATTCAGTCACAACAACGTGGGCCCTGGCCCTGTGCCCCGACTCTATGGCTGTTCTTGGCCTCATCAAACTCAGCAGGCAAAGCTCTTTACCACAGAGCCATCTTTCCTGCCTCTTCCTTGTGGTGCCACTAGAGGGCGCCAAACCTCCTTTTGAGAGCAATTACGTGGTTCCCAGGAATCGAACTTCTGACCTTTGGAAGGGCAACCAATGCTCTTAACCACTGAGCTGTCTCTCCAGCTCTTCTTACTGTAGCCAAAAGAGGGCACAAGACCTCATGGCAGATGGTTGTGACCCATTATGTGGTCGCCTGGAATTGAATTCAGGAGGTTGGAAGAGCAGGCAATTCTCTTCACCATTGAGCCATCTCTCTTGCATCTTCCTTCTGTTGCCAGTAGAGGGCACCAAACCTCCTTTTGAGAGCAATTATGTGGTTGCCAGGAATCGAACTTCTGACCTTTGGAAGGGCAGGCAAAGCTCTTAACCACTGAGCTATCTCCCCAGCTCTTCTTTCTGTATCCAAAAGAGGGCACAAGACCTCATTGCAGATGGTTGTGAGCCATTATGTGGTTGCCTGGAATTCATTTCAGGAGGTTCGAAGATCAGGCAATGTTCTTAACCACTGAGCCATCTCTCCAACCCGTTTTTCAACTTCTTGAACTAAACCAGGTTTACTCAATGTGGTGTGTGGATCATATCTGCATTCCACTAACATGTGGAGTACAGGGGTCTCCATGGACATATTGGCCGTTCGCGTACCTCATAGATGAAGTCTTGATAAATTGTTTGTCTGGCTTTAAATTGGTAAACCTTTTGCTGGTGTTTGTCGTCCTTTGGATGTCTTGGATGTGAGTTCTTCTTAAGGAACATGAACATGCCTGTATTTTCTTCTTCTAACCATCTTTCCTCATTCTGCTTGGTGGTGTCCCTGAAGCATGCAGGCTCATGCTGATAGAGCTGTGAGTCTTTATTATCCTAACAAAAGGTGTTGCCTGATTCTGAGACAACAACGTGGGCCCTGGCTGTATGTGTCCACTTGGCCTCATCAACCTCAGCAGGGAATGCTCTTAACCATGGAGCCATCTCTCATGCCTCTTCCTTATGTTGCCAGTAGAGGGTACCAAACCTCCTTTGAGAGCAATTATGTGATTTCCAGGAATCGAACTTCTGACCTTTGAAAGAGCAGGCAATGCTCTTAACCACTGAGCCATCTCTCCAACCCGTTTTTCAACTTCTTTTACTAAACCAGCTTTAGTCAATGTGGTGTGTGGATCACATCTCCATTTCCCTACATGTGGAGTACAGGGGTCTGCATGGACCTATTGGCCATTCATGTACCTCATAGAGGATGTCTAGATAAATTGTTTCTCTGGCTTTAAATAGGTTAACATTTTGCTGGTGTTTGTAGTCCTTTGATTGTCTTGGATATGAGTTCTTCTTCTTCAGGCACATGAACATGCCAATATTTTCTTCTTCTAGCCATCTTGCCTTACTCTCCTTGGTGTTGTCTCTGAAGCACGCTGGCTCATGGTGATAGAGCTGTGAGTCTTTAACATCCTAACAAGAGCTTTTGCCTCATTCAGTCACAACAACGTGGGCCCTGGCCCTGTGCCCCGACTCTATGGCTGTTCTTGGCCTCATCAAACTCAGCAGGCAAAGCTCTTTACCACAGAGCCATCTTTCCTGCCTCTTCCTTGTGGTGCCACTAGAGGGCGCCAAACCTCCTTTTGAGAGCAATTACGTGGTTCCCAGGAATCGAACTTCTGACCTTTGGAAGGGCAACCAATGCTCTTAACCACTGAGCTGTCTCTCCAGCTCTTCTTACTGTAGCCAAAAGAGGGCACAAGACCTCATGGCAGATGGTTGTGACCCATTATGTGGTCGCCTGGAATTGAATTCAGGAGGTTGGAAGAGCAGGCAATTCTCTTAACCATTGAGCCATCTCTCTTGCATCTTCCTTCTGTTGCCAGTAGAGGGCACCAAACCTCCTTTTGAGAGCAATTATGTGGTTGCCAGGAATCGAACTTCTGACCTTTGGAAGGGCAGCCAAAGCTCTTATCCACTGAGCTAACACCCCAGCTCTTATTTTTGTATCTAAAAGAGGGCACAAGACCTCATGGCAGATGGTTGTGACCCATTATGTGGTCGCCTGGAATTGAATTCAGGAGGTTGAAGAGCAGGCAATTCTCTTAACCATTGAGCCATCTCTCTTGCACCTTCCTTCTGTTGCCAGTAGAGGACACCAAACCTCCTTTTGAGAGCAATTATGTGGTTGCCAGGAATCGAACTTCTGACCTTTGGAAGGGCAGGCAAAGCTCTTAACCACTGAGCTATCTCCCCAGCTCTTCTTTCTGTATCCAAAAGAGAGCACAAGAACTCATTGCAGATGGTTGTGAGCCATTATGTGGTTGCCTGGAATTCAGTTCAGGACGTTGGAAGAGCAGGCAATGTTCTTAACCACTGAGCCATCTCTCCAACCCGTTTTTCAACTTCTTGAACTAAACCAGGTTTACTCAATGTGGTGTGTGGATCATATCTGCATTCCACTAACATGTGGAGTACAGGGGTCTCCATGGAAATATTGGCCGTTCGCGTACCTCATAGATGAAGTCTAGATAAATTGTTTGTCTGGCTTTAAATTGGTAAACCTTTTGCTGGTGTTTGTCGTCCTTTGGATGTCTTGGATGTGAGTTCTTCTTAAGGAACATAACATGCCTGTATTTTCTTCTTCTAACCATCTTTCCTCATTCTGCTTGGTGGTGTCCCTGAAGCATGCAGGCTCATGCTGATAGAGCTGTGAGTCTTTATTATCCTAACAAAATGTTTTGCCTGATTCTGAGACAACAACGTGGGCCCTGGCTGTATGTGTCCACTTGGCCTCATCAACCTCAGCAGGCAATGCTCTTAACCACTGAGCCATCTCTCCTGCCTCTTCCTTCTGTTGCCAGTAGAGTGCACCAAACCTCATTTTGAGAGCAATTATGTGATTTCCAGGAATCGAACTTCTGAACTTTGGAAGAGCAGGCAATGCTCTTAACCACTGAGCCATCTCTCCTGCCTCTCCCCTCTGTTGCGAGTAGAGGGCACCAAACCTCATTTTGAGAGCAACTATGTGATTCCCAGGAATCGAACTTCTGACCTTTGGAAGAGCAGGCAATGCTCTTAACCACTGAGCCATCTCTCCAACCCGTTTTTCAACTTCTTTTACTAAACCAGGTTTACTCAATGCGGTGTGTGGATCACATCTCCATTTCCCTAACATGTGGAGTACAGGGGTCTCCGTGGACCTATTGGCCGTTCGTGTACCTCATAGAGGAGGTCTAGATAAATTGTTTCTCTGGCTTAAAATTGGTACACCTTTTGCTGGTGTTTGTCGTCCTTTGGATGTCTTGGATGTGAGTTCTTCTTCAGGAACATGAACATGCCTGTATTTTCTTCTACTAGTCATCTTGCCCTACTCTCCTTGGTGTTGTCTCTGAAGCACGCTGGCTCGTGGTGATAGAGCTGTGAGCCTTTAACATCCTAACAAAAGCTTTTGCCTCATTCAGTCACAACAACGCGGGCCCTGGCCCTTGGCCCTGACTCTATGTCTGTATGTGGTCTCATCAAACTCAGCAGGCAATGCTCTTTACCACAGTGCCATCTCTCTTGCCTCTTCCTTGTGGTGCCACTAGAGGGCGCCAAACCTCCTTTTGAGAGCAATTATTTGGTAGCCAGGAATCGAACTTCTGACCTTCGGAAGGGCAGCCAATGTTCTTAACCACTGACCTATGTCTCCAGCTTTTCTTACTGTAGCCAAAAGAGGGCACAAGACATCATGGCAGATGGTTGTGAATCATTATGTGGTTGCCTACAATTGATTTCAGGAGGTTCTAAGAGCAGGCAATGCTCTTAAGCACTGAACCATCTCTCATGCCTCTTCTTTTTTGCCAGTAAAGGGCACCAAATCTACCTTTTGAGAGCAATTATGGGATTGCCAGGAATGGGACTTCTGACCTTTAGAAGGGCAGCCAAAGCTCTTATCCACTGAGCTAACACCCCAGCTCTTATTTTTGTATCCAAAAGAGGGCACAAGACCTCATGGCAGATGGTTGTGACCCATTATGTGGTCGCCTGGAATTGAATTCAGGAGGTTGGAAGAGCAGGCAATTCTCTTAAGCACTGAGCCATCTCTCCTGCCTCTTCCTTCTGTTGCCAGTAGAGGACCCCAAACCTCCTTTTGAGAGCAATTATGTGGTTGCCAGGAATCGAACTTCTGACCTTTGGAAGGGGAGACAAAGCTCTTAACCAATGAGCTATCTCCCCAGCTCTTCTTTCTGTATCCAAATAGGGCACAAGACCTCATTGCAGATGGTTGTGAGCCATTATGTGGTTGCCTGGAATTCAGTTCAGGAGGTTGGAAGAGCAGGCAATTTTCTTAACCACTACGCCATCTCTCCAACCCGTTTTTCAACTTCTTGAACTAAACCAGGTTTACTCAATGTGGTGTGTGGATCATATCTGCATTCCACTAACATGTGGAGTACAGGGGTCTCCATGGACATATTGGCCGTTTGCGTACCTCATAGATGAAGTCTAGATAAATTGTTTGTCTGGCTTTAAATTGGTAAACCTTTTGCTGGTGTTTGTCGTCCTTTGGATGTCTTGGATGTGAGTTCTTCTTAAGGAACATGAACATGCCTGTATTTTCTTCTTCTAACCATCTTTCCTCATTCTGCTTGGTGGTGTCCCTGAAGCATGCAGGCTCATGCTGATAGAGCTGTGAGTCTTTATTATCCTAACAAAATGTTTTGCCTGATTCTGAGACAACAACGTGGGCCCTGGCTGTATGTGTCCACTTGGCCTCATCAACCTCAGCAGGCAATGCTCTTAACCACTGAGCCATCTCTCCTGCCTCTTCCTTCTGTTGCCAGTAGAGGGCACCAAACCTCATTTTGAGAGCAATTATGTGATTTCCAGGAATCGAACTTCTGAACTTTGGAAGAGCAGGCAATGCTCTTAACCACTGAGCCATCTCTCCTGCCTCTCCCCTCTGTTGCCAGTAGAGGGCACCAAACCTCATTTTGAGAGCAACAATGTGATTCCCAGGAATCGAACTTCTGACCTTTGGAAGAGCAGGCAATGCTCTTAACCACTGAGCCATCTCTTCAACCCGTTTTTCAACTTCTTTTACTAAACCAGGTTTACTCAATGTGGTGTGTGGATCACATCTCCATTTCCCTAACATGTGGAGTACAGGGGTTCTCGTGGACCTATTGGCCGTTCGTGTACCTCATAGAGGAGGTCTAGATAAATTTTTTCTCTGGCTTAAAATTGGTACACATTTTGCTGGTGTTTGTCGTCCTTTGGATGTCTTGGATGTGAGTTCTTCTTCAGGAACATGAACATGCCTGTATTTTCTTCTTCTAGTCATCTTTCCTCATTCTGCTTGGTGGTGTCCCTGAAGCATGCAGGCTAATGCTGATAGAGCTGTGAGTCTTTATTATCCTAACAAAATGTGTTGCCTGATTCTGAGACAACAACGTGGGCCCTGGCTGTATGTGTCCACTTGGCCTCATCAACCTCAGCAGGCAATGCTCTTAACCACCGAGCCATCTCTCCTGCCTCTTCCTTCTGTTGCCAGTAGAGGGCACCAAACCTCATTTTGAGAGCAATTATGTGATTTCCAGGAATCGAACTTCTGAACTTTGGAAGAGCAGGCAATGCTCTTAACCACTAAGCCATCTCTCCTGCCTCTCCCCTCTCTTGCCAGTAGAGGGCACCAAACCTCATTTTGAGAGCAACTATGTGATTCCCAGGAATCGAACTTCTGAACTTTGGAAGAGCAGGCAATGCTCTTAACCACTGAGCCATCTCTCCAACCCGTTTTTCAACTTCTTTTACTAAACCAGCTTTAGTCAATGTGGTGTGTGGATCACATCTCCATTTCCCTGACGTGTGGAGTACAGGGGTCTGCATGGACCTATTGGCCATTCATGTACCTCATAGAGGAGGTCTAGATAAATTGTTTCTCTGGCTTTAAATAAGTTAACACTTTGCTGGTGTTTGTAGTCCTTTGATTGTCTTGGATATGAGTTCTTCTTCTTCAGGCACATGAACATGCCAATATTTTCTTCTTCTAGCCATCTTGCCTTACTCTCCTTGGTGTTGTCTCTGAAGCACGCTGGCTCATGGTGATAGAGCTGTGAGTCTTTAACATCCTAACAAGAGCTTTTGGCTCATTCAGTCACAACAACGTGGGCCCTGGCCCTGTGCCCCGACTCTATGGCTGTTCTTGGCCTCATCAAACTCAGCAGGCAGAGCTCTTTACCACAGAGCCATCTTTCCTGCCTCTTCCTTGTGGTGCCACTAGAGGGCGCCAAACTTCCTTTTGAGAGCAATTACGTGGTTCCCAGGAATCGAACTTCTGACCTTTGGAAGGGCAACCAATGCTCTTAACCACTGAGCTGTCTCTCCAGCTCTTCTTACTGTAGTCAAAAGAGGGCACAAGACCTCATGGCAGATGGTTGTGACCCATTATGTGGTCGCCTGGAATTGAATTCAGGAGGTTGGAAGAGCAGGCAATTCTCTTAACCTTTGAGCCATCTCTCTTGCATCTTCCTTCTGTTGCCAGTAGAGGGCACCAAACCTCCTTTTGAGAGCAATGATGTGGTTGCCAGGAATCGAACTTCTGACCTTTGGAAGGGCAGGCAAAGCTCTTAACCACTGAGCTATCTCCCCAGCTCTTCTTTCTGTATCCAAAAGAGGGCACAAGACCTCATTGCAGATGGTTGTGCGCCATTATGTGGTTGCCTGGAATTCATTTCAGGAGGTTGGAAGAGCAGGCAATGTTCTTAACCACTGAGCCATCTCTCCAACCCGTTTTTCAACTTCTTGAACTAAACCAGGTTTACTCAATGTGGTGTGTGGATCATATCTGCATTCCACTAACATGTGGAGTACAGGGGTCTCCGTGGACATATTGGCCGTTCGTGTACCTCATAGATGAAGTCTAGATAAATTGTTTGTCTGGCTTTAAATTGGTAAACCTTTTGCTGGTGTTTGTCGTCCTTTGGATGTCTTGGGTGTGAGTTCTTCTTAAGGAACATGAACATGCCTGTATTTTCTTCTTCTAACCATCTTTCCTCATTCTGCTTGGTGGTGTCCCTGAAGCATGCAGGCTCATGCTGATAGAGCTGTGAGTCTTTATTATCCTAACAAAATGTGTTGCCTGATTCTGAGACAACAACGTGGGCCCTGGCTGTATGTGTCCACTTGGCCTCATCAACCTCAGCAGGCAATGCTCTTAACCACTGAGCCATCTCTCCTGCCTCTTCCTTCTGTTGCCAGTAGAGGGCACCAAACCTCCTTTTGAGAGCAATTATGTGATTTCCAGGAATCGAACTTCTGAACTTTGGAAGAGCAGGCAATACTCTTAACCACTGAGCCATCTCTCCTGCCTCTCTCCTCTGTTGCCAGTAGAGGGCACCAAACCTCATTTTGAGAGCAACTATGTGATTCCCAGGAATCGAACTTCTGAACTTTGGAAGAGCAGGCAATGCTCTTAACCACTGAGCCATCTCTCCAACCCGTTTTTCAACTTCTTTTACTAAACCAGGTTTACTCAATGTGGTGTGTGGATCACATCTCCATTTCCCTAACATGTGGAGTACAGGGGTCTCCGTGGACCTATTGGCCGTTCGTGTACCTCATAGAGGAGGTCTAGATAAATTGTTTCTCTGGCTTAAAATTGGTACACCTTTTGCTGGTGTTTGTCGTCCTTTGGATGTCTTGGATGTGAGTTCTTCTTCAGGAACATGAACATGCCTGTATTTTCTTCTTCTAGTCATCTTGCCTTACTCTCCTTGGTGTTGTGTCTGAAGCACGCTGGCTCGTGGTGATAGAGCTGTGAGCCTTTAACATCCTAACAAAAGCTTTTGCCTCATTCAGTCACAACAACGCGGGCCCTGGCCCTTGGCCCTGACTCTATGTCTGTATGTGGTCTCATCAAACTCAGCAGGCAATGCTCTTTACCACAGAGCCATCTCTCTTGCCTCTTCCTTGTGGTGCCACTAGAGGGCGCCAAACCTCCTTTTGAGAGCAATTATTTGGTAGCCAGGAATCGAACTTCTGACCTTCGGAAGGGCAGCCAATGTTCTTAACCACTGACCTATCTCTCCAGCTTTTCTTACTGTAGCCAAAAGAGGGCACAAGACCTCATGGCAGATGGTTGTGAATCATTATGTGGTTGCCTGCAATTGATTTCAGGAGGTTCTAAGAGCAGGTAATGCTCTTAAGCACTGAACCATCTCTCATGCCTCTTCTTTTTTGCCAGTAAAGGGCACCAAATCTACCTTTTGAGAGCAATTATGGGATTGCCAGGAATGGAACTTCTGACCTTTGGAAGGGCAGCCAAAGCTCTTATCCACTGAGCTAACACCCCAGCTCTTATTTTTGTATCCAAAAGAGGGCACAAGACCTCATTGCAGATGGTTGTGAGCCATTATGTCGTTGCCTGGAATTGAATTCAGGAGGTTGGAAGAGGAGGCAATGATCTTAACCACGGAGCCATCTCTCATGCCTCTTCCTTATGTTGCCAGTAGAAGGCACCAAACCTCCTTTTGAGAGCAATTATGTGATTTCCAGGAATCGAACTTCTGACCTTTGGAAGAGCAGGCAATGCTCTTAACCACTGAGCCATCTCTCCAACCCGTTTTTCAACTTCTTTTACTAAACCAGCTTTAGTCAATGTGGTGTGTGGATCACATCTCCATTTCCCTGGCGTGTGGAGTACAGGGGTCTGCATGGACCTTTGGCCATTCATGTACCTCATAGAGGATGTCTAGATAAATTGTTTCTCTGGCTTTAAATAGGTTAACATTTTGCTGGTGTTTGTAGTCCTTTGATTGTCTTGGATATGAGTTCTTCTTCTTCAGGCACATGAACATGCCAATATTTTCTTCTTCTAGCCATCTTGCCTTACTCTCCTTGGTGTTGTCTCTGAAGCACGCTGGCTCATGGTGATAGAGCTGTGAGTCTTTAACATCCTAACAAGGGCTTTTGCCTCATTCAGTCACAACAACGTGGGCCCTGGCCCTGTGCCCCGACTCTATGTCTGTTCTTGGCCTCATCAAACTCAGCAGGCAAAGCTCTTTACCCCAGAGCCATCTTTCCTGCCTCTTCCTTGTGGTGCCACTAGAGGGCGCCAAACCTCCTTTTGAGAGCAATTACGTGGTTCCCAGGAATCGAACTTCTGACCTTTGGAAGGGCAACCAATGCTCTTAACCACTGAGCTGTCTCTCCAGCTCTTCTTACTGTAGCCAAAAGAGGGCACAAGACCTCATGGCAGATGGTTGTGACCCATTATGTGGTCGCCTGGAATTGAATTCAGGAGGTTGGAAGAGCAGGCAATTCTCTTAACCATTGAGCCATCTCTCTTGCATCTTCCTTCTGTTGCCAGTAGAGGGCACCAAACCTCCTTTTGAGAGCAATTATGTGGTTGCCAGGAATCGAACTTCTGACCTTTGGAAGGGCAGGCAAAGCTCTTAACCACTGAGCTATCTCCCCAGCTCTTCTTTCTGTATCCATAAGAGGGCACAAGACCTCATTGCAGATGGTTGTGAGCCATTATGTGGTTGCCTGGAATTCATTTCAGGAGGTTGGAAGAGCAGGCAATGTTCTTAACCACTGAGCCATCTCTCCAACCCGTTTTTCAACTTCTTGAACTAAACCAGGTTTACTCAATGTGGTGTGTGGATCATATCTGCATTCCACTAACATGTGGAGTACAGGGGTCTCCGTGGACATATTGGCCGTTCGTGTACCTCATAGATGAAGTCTAGATAAATTGTTTGTCTGGCTTTAAATTGGTAAACCTTTTGCTGGTGTTTGTCGTCCTTTGGATGTCTTGGATGTGAATTCTTCTTAAGGAACATGAACATGCCTGTATTTTCTTCTTCTAACCATCTTTCCTCATTCTGCTTGGTGGTGTCCCTGAAGCATGCAGGCTCATGCTGATAGAGCTGTGAGTCTTTATTATCCTAACAAAATGTGTTGCCTGATTATGAGACAACAACGTGGGCCCTGGCTGTATGTGTCCACTTGGCCTCATCAACCTCTGCAGGCAATGCTCTTAACCACGGAGCCATCTCTCCTGCCTCTTCCTTCTGTTGCCAGTAGAGGGCACCAAACCTCCTTTTGAGAGCAATTATGTGATTTCCAGGAATCGAACTTCTGACCTTTGGAAGAGCAGGCAATGCTCTTAACCACTGAGCCATCTCTCCAACCCGTTTTTCAACTTCTTTTACTAAACCAGGTTTACTCAATGTGGTGTGTGGATCACATCTCCATTTCCCTGACGTGTGGAGTACAGGGGTCTGCATGGACCTATTGGCCATTCATGTACCTCATAGAGGAGGTCTAGATAAATTGTTTCTCTGGCTTTAAATAGGTTAACATTTTGCTGGTGTTTGTAGTCCTTTGATTGTCTTGGATATGAGTTCTTCTTCTTCAGGCACATGAACATGCCAATATTTTCTTCTTCTAGCCATCTTGCCTTACTCTCCTTGGTGTTGTCTCTGAAGCACGCTGGCTCATGGTGATAGAGCTGTGAGTCTTTAACATCCTAACAAGAGCTTTTGCCTCATTCAGTCACAACAACGTGGGCCCTGGCCCTGTGCCCCGACTCTATGTCTGTTCTTGGCCTCATCAAACTCAGCAGGCAAAGCTCTTTACCACAGAGCCATCTTTCCTGCCTCTTCCTTGTGGTGCCACTAGAGGGCGCCAAACCTCCTTTTGAGAGCAATTACGTGGTTCCCAGGAATCGAACTTCTGAACTTTGGAAGAGCAGGCAATGCTCTTAACCACTGAGCCATCTCTCCAACCCGTTTTTCAACTTCTTTTACTAAACCAGGTTTACTCAATGTGGCGTGTGGATCACATCTCCATTTCCCTAACATGTGGAGTACAGGGGTCTCCGTGGACCTATTGGCCGTTCGTGTACCTCATAGAGGAGGTCTAGATAAATTGTTTCTCTGGCTTAAAATTGGTACACCTTTTGCTGGTGTTTGTCGTCCTTTGGATGTCTTGGATGTGAGTTCTTCTTCAGGAACATGAACATGCCTGTATTTTCTTCTTCTAGTCATCTTGCCTTACTCTCCTTGGTGTTGTCTCTGAAGCACGCTGGCTCGTGGTGATAGAGCTGTGAGCCTTTAACATCCTAACAAAAGCTTTTGCCTCATTCAGTCACAACAACGCGGGCCCTGGCCCTTGGCCCTGACTCTATGTCTGTATGTGGTCTCATCAAACTCAGCAGGCAATGCTCTTTACCACAGAGCCATCTCTCTTGCCTCTTCCTTGTGGTGCCACTAGAGGGCGCCAAACCTCCTTTTGAGAGCAATTATTTGGTAGCCAGGAATCGAACTTCTGACCTTCGGAAGGGCAGCCAATGTTCTTAACCACTGACCTATCTCTCCAGCTTTTCTTACTGTAGCCAAAAGAGGGCACAAGACCTCATGGCAGATGGTTGTGAATCATTATGTGGTTGCCTACAATTGATTTCAGGAGGTTCTAAGAGCAGGCAATGCTCTTAAGCACTGAACCATCTCTCATGCCTCTTCTTTTTTGCCAGTAAAGGGCACCAAATCTACCTTTTGAGAGCAATTATGGGATTGCCAGGAATGGAACTTCTGACCTTTGGAAGGGCAGCCAAAGCTCTTATCCACTGAGCTAACACCCCAGCTCTTATTTTTGTATCCAAAAGAGGGCACAAGACCTCATTGCAGATGGTTGTGAGCCATTATGTGGTTGCCTGGAATTGAATTCAGGAGGTTGGAAGAGGAGGCAATGATCTTAACCACGGAGCCATCTCTCATGCCTCTTCCTTATGTTGCCAGTAGAGGGCACCAAACCTCCTTTTGAGAGCAATTATGTGATTTCCAGGAATCGAACTTCTGACCTTTGGAAGAGCAGGCAATGCTCTTAACCACTGAGCCATCTCTCCAACCCGTTTTTCAACTTCTTTTACTAAACCAGGTTTACTCAATGTGGTGTGTGGATCACATCTCCATTTCCCTGACGTGTGGAGTACAGGGGTCTGCATGGACCTATTGGCCATTCATGTACCTCATAGAGGAGGTCTAGATAAATTGTTTCTCTGGCTTTAAATAGGTTAACATTTTGCTGGTGTTTGTAGTCCTTTGATTGTCTTGGATATGAGTTCTTCTTCTTCAGGCACATGAACATGCCAATATTTTCTTCTTCTAGCCATCTTGCCTTACTCTCCTTGGTGTTGTCTCTGAAGCACGCTGGCTCATGGTGATAGAGCTGTGAGTCTTTAACATCCTAACAAGAGCTTTTGCCTCATTCAGTCACAACAACGTGGGCCCTGGCCCTGTGCCCCGACTCTATGGCTGTTCTTGGCCTCATCAAACTCAGCAGGCAAAGCTCTTTACCACAGAGCCATCTTTCCTGCCTCTTCCTTGTGGTGCCACTAGAGGGCGCCAAACCTCCTTTTGAGAGCAATTACGTGGTTCCCAGGAATCGAACTTCTGACCTTTGGAAGGGCAACCAATGCTCTTAACCACTGAGCTGTCTCTCCAGCTCTTCTTACTGTAGCCAAAAGAGGGCACAAGACCTCATGGCAGATGGTTGTGACCCATTATGTGGTCGCCTGGAATTGAATTCAGGAGGTTGGAAGAGCAGGCAATTCTCTTAACCATTGAGCCATCTCTCTTGCATCTTCCTTCTGTTGCCAGTAGAGGGCACCAAACCTCCTTTTGAGAGCAATTATGTGGTTGCCAGGAATCGAACTTCTGACCTTTGGAAGGGCAGGCAAAGCTCTTAACCACTGAGCTATCTCCCCAGCTCTTCTTTCTGTATCCAAAAGAGGGCACAAGACCTCATTGCAGATGGTTGTGAGCCATTATGTGGTTGCCTGGAATTCATTTCAGGAGGTTGGAAGAGCAGGCAATGTTCTTAACCACTGAGCCATCTCTCCAACCCGTTTTTCAACTTCTTGAACTAAACCAGGTTTACTCAATGTGGTGTGTGGATCATATCTGCATTCCACTAACATGTGGAGTACAGGGGTCTCCATGGACATATTGGCCGTTCGCGTAACTCATAGATGAAGTCTAGATAAATTGTTTGTCTGGCTTTAAATTGGTAAACCTTTTGCTGGTGTTTGTCGTCCTTTGGATGTCTTGGGTGTGAGTTCTTCTTAAGGAACATGAACATGCCTGTATTTTCTTCTTCTAACCATCTTTCCTCATTCTGCTTGGTGGTGTCCCTGAAGCATGCAGGCTCATGCTGATAGAGCTGTGAGTCTTTATTATCCTAACAAAATGTGTTGCCTGATTCTGAGACAACAACGTGGGCCCTGGCTGTATGTGTCCACTTGGCCTCATCAACCTCAGCAGGCAATGCTCTTAACCACTGAGCCATCTCTCCTGCCTCTTCCTTCTGTTGCCAGTAGAGGGCACCAAACCTCATTTTGAGAGCAATTATGTGATTTCCAGGATTCGAACTTCTGAACTTTGGAAGAGCAGGCAATGCTCTTAACCACTGATCCATCTCTCCTACCTCTCCCCTCTGTTGCCAGTAGAGGGCACCAAACCTCATTTTGAGAGCAACTATGTGATTCCCAGGAATCGAACTTCTGACCTTTGGAAGAGCAGGCAATGCTCTTAACCACTGAGCCATCTCTCCAACCCGTTTTTCAACTTCTTTTACTAAACCAGGTTTACTCAATGTGGTGTGTGGATCACATCTCCATTTCCCTAACATGTGGAGTACAGGGGTCCGTGGACTTATTGGCCGTTCGTGTACCTCATAGAGGAGGTCTAGATAAATTGTTTCTCTGGCTTAAAATTGGTACACCTTTTGCTGGTGTTTGTCGTCCTTTGGATGTCTTGGATGTGAGTTCTTCTTCAGGAACATGAACATGCCTGTATTTTCTTCTTCTAGTCATCTTGCCTTACTCTCCTTGGTGTTGTCTCTGAAGCACGCTGGCTCGTGGTGATAGAGCTGTGAGCCTTTAACATCCTAACAAAAGCTTTTGCCTCATTCAGTCACAACAACGCGGGCCCTGGCCCTTGGCCCTGACTCTATGTCTGTATGTGGTCTCATCAAACTCAGCAGGCAATGCTCTTTACCACAGAGCCATCTCTCTTGCCTCTTCCTTGTGGTGCCACTAGAGGGCGCCAAACCTCCTTTTGAGAGCAATTATTTGGTAGCCAGGAATCGAACTTCTGACCTTCGGAAGGGCAGCCAATGTTCTTAACCACTGACCTATCTCTCCAGCTTTTCTTACTGTAGCCAAAAGAGGGCACAAGACCTCATGGCAGATGGTTGTGAATCATTATGTGGTTGCCTGCAATTGATTTCAGGAGGTTCTAAGAGGAGGCAATGCTCTTAAGCACTGAACCATCTCTCATGCCTCTTCTTTTTTGCCAGTAAAGGGCACCAAATCTACCTTTTGAGAGCAATTATGGGATTGCCAGGAATGGAACTTCTGACCTTTGGAAGGGCAGCCAAAGCTCTTATCCACTGAGCTAACACCCCAGCTCTTATTTTTGTATCCAAAAGAGGGCACAAGACCTCATTGCAGATGGTTGTGAGCCATTATGTCGTTGCCTGGAATTGAATTCAGGAGGTTGGAAGAGGAGGCAATGATCTTAACCACGGAGCCATCTCTCATGCCTCTTCCTTATGTTGCCAGTAGAGGGCACCAAACCTCCTTTTGAGAGCAATTATGTGATTTCCAGGAATCGAACTTCTGACCTTTGGAAGAGCAGGCAATACTCTTAACCACTGAGCCATCTCTCCAACCCGTTTTTCAACTTCTTTTACTAAACCAGCTTTAGTCAATGTGGTGTGTGGATCACATCTCCATTTCCCTGACGTGTGGAGTACAGGGGTCTGCATGGACCTATTGGCCATTCATGTACCTCATAAAGGAGGTCTAGATAAATTGTTTCTCTGGCTTTAAATAGGTTAACATTTTGCTGGTGTTTGTAGTCCTTTGATTGTCTTGGATATGAGTTCTTCTTCTTCAGGCACATGAACATGCCAATATTTTCTTCTTCTAGCCATCTTGCCTTACTCTCCTTGGTGTTGTCTCTGAAGCACGCTGGCTCATGGTGATAGAGCTGTGAGTCTTTAACATCCTAACAAGAGCTTTTGCCTCATTCAGTCACAACAACGTGGGCCCTTGCCCTGTGCCCCGACTCTATGTCTGTTCTTGGCCTCATCAAACTCAGCAGGCAAAGCTCTTTACCACAGAGCCATCTTTCCTGCCTCTTCCTTGTGGTGCCACTAGAGGGCGCCAAACCTCCTTTTGAGAGCAATTACGTGGTTCCCAGGAATCGAACTTCTGACCTTTGGAAGGGCAACCAATGCTCTTAACCACTGAGCTGTCTCTCAAGCTCTTCTTACTGTAGCCAAAAGAGGGCACAAGACCTCATGGCAGATGGTTGTGACCCAT
This sequence comes from Chionomys nivalis, assembly GCF_950005125.1. NCBI lineage: Eukaryota > Metazoa > Chordata > Mammalia > Rodentia > Cricetidae > Chionomys > Chionomys nivalis. Next base: position 48,305 of record NW_026646961.1, on the reverse strand, counting down.
TATGTGGTCGCCTGGAATTGAATTCAGGAGGTTGGAAGAGCAGGCAATACTCTTAACCATTGAGCCATCTCTCTTGCATCTTCCTTCTGTTGCCAGTAGAGGCACCAAACCTCCTTTTCAGAGCAATTATGTGGTTGCCAGGAATCGAACTTCTGACCTTTGGAAGGGCAGGCAAAGCTCTTAACCACTGAGCTATCTCCCCAGCTCTTCTTTCTGTATCCAAAAGAGGGCACAAGACCTCATTGCAGATGGTTGTGAGCCATTATGTGGTTGCCTGGAATTCATTTCAGGAGGTTGGAAGAGCAGGCAATGTTCTTAACCACTGAGCCATCTCTCCAACCCGTTTTTCAACTTCTCGAACTAAACCAGGTTTACTCAATGTGGTGTGTGGATCATATCTGCATTCCACTAACATGTGGAGTACAGGGGTCTCCATGGACATATTGGCCATTCGCGTACCTCATAGATGAAGTCTAGATAAATTGTTTGTCTGGCTTTAAATTGGTAAACCTTTTGCTGGTGTTTGTCGTCCTTTGGATGTCTTGGGTGTGAGTTCTTCTTAAGGAACATGAACATGCCTGTATTTTCTTCTTCTAACCATCTTTCCTCATTCTGCTTGGTGGTGTCCCTGAAGCATGCAGGCTCATGCTGATAGAGCTGTGAGTCTTTATTATCCTAACAAAATGTGTTGCCTGATTCTGAGACAACAACGTGGGCCCTGGCTGTATGTGTCCACTTGGCCTCATCAACCTCAGCAGGCAATGCTCTTAACCACGGAGCCATCTCTCATGCCTCTTCCTTATGTTGCCAGTAGAGGGCACCAAACCTCCTTTTGAGAGCAATTATGTGATTTCCAGGAATCGAACTTCTGACCTTTGGAAGAGCAGGCAATGCTCTTAACCACTGAGCCATCTCTCCAACCCGTTTTTCAACTTCTTTTACTAAACCAGCTTTAGTCAATGTGGTGTGTGGATCACATCTCCATTTCCCTGACGTGTGGAGTACAGGAGTCTGCATGGACCTATTGGCCATTCATGTACCTCATAGAGGAGGTCTAGATAAATTGTTTCTCTGGCTTTAAATAGGTTAACATTTTGCTGGTGTTTGTAGTCCTTTGATTGTCTTGGATATGAGTTCTTCTTCTTCAGGCACATGAACATGCCAATATTTTCTTCTTCTAGCCATCTTGCCTTACTCTCCTTGGTGTTGTCTCTGAAGCACGCTGGCTCATGGTGATAGAGCTGTGAGTCTTTAACATCCTAACAAGAGCTTTTGCCTCATTCAGTCACAACAACGTGGGCCCTGGCCCTGTGCCCCGACTCTATGGCTGTTCTTGGCCTCATCAAACTCAGCAGGCAAAGCTCTTTACCACAGAGCCATCTTTCCTGCCTCTTCCTTGTGGTGCCACTAGAGGGCGCCAAACCTCCTTTTGAGAGCAATTACGTGGTTCCCAGGAATCGAACTTCTGACCTTTGGAAGGGCAACCAATGCTCTTAACCACTGAGCTGTCTCTCCAGCTCTTCTTACTGTAGCCAAAAGAGGGCACAAGAGCTCATGGCAGATGGTTGTGACCCATTATGTGGTCGCCTGGAATTGAATTCAGGAGGTTGGAAGAGCAGGCAATTCTCTTCACCATTGAGCCATCTCTCTTGCATCTTCCTTCTGTTGCCAGTAGAGGGCACCAAACCTCCTTTTGAGAGCAATTATGTGGTTGCCAGGAATCGAACTTCTGACCTTTGGAAGGGCAGGCAAAGCTCTTAACCACTGAGCTATCTCCCCAGCTCTTCTTTCTGTATCCAAAAGAGGGCACAAGACCTCATTGCAGATGGTTGTGAGCCATTATGTGGTTGCCTGGAATTCATTTCAGGAGGTTCGAAGATCAGGCAATGTTCTTAACCACTGAGCCATCTCTCCAACCCGTTTTTCAACTTCTTGAACTAAACCAGGTTTACTCAATGTGGTGTGTGGATCATATCTGCATTCCACTAACATGTGGAGTACAGGGGTCTCCATGGACATATTGGCCGTTCGCGTACCTCATAGATGAAGTCTTGATAAATTGTTTGTCTGGCTTTAAATTGGTAAACCTTTTGCTGGTGTTTGTCGTCCTTTGGATGTCTTGGATGTGAGTTCTTCTTAAGGAACATGAACATGCCTGTATTTTCTTCTTCTAACCATCTTTCCTCATTCTGCTTGGTGGTGTCCCTGAAGCGTGCAGGCTCATGCTGATAGAGCTGTGAGTCTTTATTATCCTAACAAAAGGTGTTGCCTGATTCTGAGACAACAACGTGGGCCCTGGCTGTATGTGTCCACTTGGCCTCATCAACCTCAGCAGGGAATGCTCTTAACCATGGAGCCATCTCTCATGCCTCTTCCTTATGTTGCCAGTAGAGGGTACCAAACCTCCTTTGAGAGCAATTATGTGATTTCCAGGAATCGAACTTCTGACCTTTGAAAGAGCAGGCAATGCTCTTAACCACTGAGCCATCTCTCCAACCCGTTTTTCAACTTCTTTTACTAAACCAGCTTTAGTCAATGTGGTGTGTGGATCACATCTCCATTTCCCTACATGTGGAGTACAGGGGTCTTCATGGACCTATTGGCCATTCATGTACCTCATAGAGGAGGTCTAGATAAATTGTTTCTCTGGCTTTAAATAGGTTAACATTTTGCTGGTGTTTGTAGTCCTTTGATTGTCTTGGATATGAGTTCTTCTTCTTCAGGCACATGAACATGCCAATATTTTCTTCTTCTAGCCATCTTGCCTTACTCTCCTTGGTGTTGTCTCTGAAGCACGCTGGCTCATGGTGATAGAGCTGTGAGTCTTTAACATCCTAACAAGAGTTTTTGCCTCATTCAGTCACAACAACGTGGGCCCTGGCCCTGTGCCCCGACTCTATGTCTGTTCTTGGCCTCATCAAACTCAGCAGGCAAAGCTCTTTACCACAGAGCCATCTTTCCTGCCTCTTCCTTGTGGTGCCACTAGAGGGCGCCAAACCTCCTTTTGAGAGCAATTACGTGGTTCCCAGGAATCGAACTTCTGACTTTTGGAAGGGCAACCAATGCTCTTAACCACTGAGCTGTCTCTCCAGCTCTTCTTACTGTAGCCAAAAGAGGGCACAAGACCTCATGGCAGATGGTTGTGACCCATTATGTGGTCGCCTGGAATTGAATTCAGGAGGTTGGAAGAGCAGGCAATTCTCTTAACCATTGAGCCATCTCTCTTGCATCTTCCTTCTGTTGCCAGTAGAGGGCACCAAACCTCCTTTTGAGAGCAATTATGTGGTTGCCAGGAATCGAACTTCTGACCTTTGGAAGGGCAGCCAAAGCTCTTATCCACTGAGCTAACACCCCAGCTCTTATTTTTGTATCTAAAAGAGGGCACAAGACCTCATGGCAGATGGTTGTGACCCATTATGTGGTCGCCTGGAATTGAATTCAGGAGGTTGAAGAGCAGGCAATTCTCTTAACCATTGAGCCATCTCTCTTGCACCTTCCTTCTGTTGCCAGTAGAGGGCACCAAACCTCATTTTGAGAGCAATTATGTGATTTCCAGGATTCGAACTTCTGAACTTTGGAAGAGCAGGCAATGCTCTTAACCACTGATCCATCTCTCCTACCTCTCCCCTCTGTTGCCAGTAGAGGGCACCAAACCTCATTTTGAGAGCAACTATGTGATTCCCAGGAATCGAACTTCTGACCTTTGGAAGAGCAGGCAATGCTCTTAACCACTGAGCCATCTCTCCAACCCGTTTTTCAACTTCTTTTACTAAACCAGGTTTACTCAATGTGGTGTGTGGATCACATCTCCATTTCCCTAACATGTGGAGTACAGGGGTCCGTGGACTTATTGGCCGTTCGTGTACCTCATAGAGGAGGTCTAGATAAATTGTTTCTCTGGCTTAAAATTGGTACACCTTTTGCTGGTGTTTGTCGTCCTTTGGATGTCTTGGATGTGAGTTCTTCTTCAGGAACATGAACATGCCTGTATTTTCTTCTTCTAGTCATCTTGCCTTACTCTCCTTGGTGTTGTCTCTGAAGCACGCTGGCTCGTGGTGATAGAGCTGTGAGCCTTTAACATCCTAACAAAAGCTTTTGCCTCATTCAGTCACAACAACGCGGGCCCTGGCCCTTGGCCCTGACTCTATGTCTGTATGTGGTCTCATCAAACTCAGCAGGCAATGCTCTTTACCACAGAGCCATCTCTCTTGCCTCTTCCTTGTGGTGCCACTAGAGGGCGCCAAACCTCCTTTTGAGAGCAATTATTTGGTAGCCAGGAATCGAACTTCTGACCTTCGGAAGGGCAGCCAATGTTCTTAACCACTGACCTATCTCTACAGCTTTTCTTACTGTAGCCAAAAGAGGGCACAAGACCTCATGGCAGATGGTTGTGAATCATTATGTGGTTGCCTGCAATTGATTTCAGGAGGTTCTAAGAGCAGGCAATGCTCTTAAGCACTGAACCATCTCTCATGCCTCTTCTTTTTTGCCAGTAAAGGGCACCAAATCTACCTTTTGAGAGCAATTATGGGATTGCCAGGAATGGAACTTCTGACCTTTGGAAGGGCAGCCAAAGCTCTTATCCACTGAGCTAACACCCCAGCTCTTATTTTTGTATCCAAAAGAGGGCACAAGACCTCATTGCAGATGGTTGTGAGCCATTATGTCGTTGCCTGGAATTGAATTCAGGAGGTTGGAAGAGGAGGCAATGATCTTAACCACGGAGCCATCTCTCATGCCTCTTCCTTATGTTGCCAGTAGAGGGCACCAAACCTCCTTTTGAGAGCAATTATGTGATTTCCAGGAATCGAACTTCTGACCTTTGGAAGAGCAGGAAATGCTCTTAACCACTGAGCCATCTCTCCAACCCGTTTTTCAACTTCTTTTACTAAACCAGCTTTAGTCAATGTGGTGTGTGGATCACATCTCCATTTCCCTGACGTGTGGAGTACAGGGGTCTGCATGGACCTATTGGCCATTCATGTACCTCATAGAGGAGGTCTAGATAAATTGTTTCTCTGGCTTTAAATAGGTTAACATTTTGCTGGTGTTTGTAGTCCTTTGATTGTCTTGGATATGAGTTCTTCTTCTTCAGGCACATGAACATGCCAATATTTTCTTCTTCTAGCCATCTTGCCTTACTCTCCTTGGTGTTGTCTCTGAAGCACGCTGGCTCATGGTGATAGAGCTGTGAGTCTTTAACATCCTAACAAGAGCTTTTGCCTCATTCAGTCACAACAACGTGGGCCCTGGCCCTGTGCCCCGACTCTATGGCTGTTCTTGGCCTCATCAAACTCAGCAGGCAAAGCTCTTTACCACAGAGCCATCTTTCCTGCCTCTTCCTTGTGGTGCCACTAGAGGGCGCCAAACCTCCTTTTGAGAGCAATTACGTGGTTCCCAGGAATCGAACTTCTGACCTTTGGAAGGGCAACCAATGCTCTTAACCACTGAGCTGTCTCTCCAGCTCTTCTTACTGTAGCCAAAAGAGGGCACAAGACCTCATGGCAGATGGTTGTGACCCATTATGTGGTCGCCTGGAATTGAATTCAGGAGGTTGGAAGAGCAGGCAATTCTCTTCACCATTGAGCCATCTCTCTTGCATCTTCCTTCTGTTGCCAGTAGAGGGCACCAAACCTCCTTTTGAGAGCAATTATGTGGTTGCCAGGAATCGAACTTCTGACCTTTGGAAGGGCAGGCAAAGCTCTTAACCACTGAGCTATCTCCCCAGCTCTTCTTTCTGTATCCAAAAGAGGGCACAAGACCTCATTGCAGATGGTTGTGAGCCATTATGTGGTTGCCTGGAATTCATTTCAGGAGGTTCGAAGATCAGGCAATGTTCTCAACCACTGAGCCATCTCTCCAACCCGTTTTTCAACTTCTTGAACTAAACCAGGTTTACTCAATGTGGTGTGTGGATCATATCTGCATTCCACTAACATGTGGAGTACAGGGGTCTCCATGGACATATTGGCCGTTCGCGTACCTCATAGATGAAGTCTTGATAAATTGTTTGTCTGGCTTTAAATTGGTAAACCTTTTGCTGGTGTTTGTCGTCCTTTGGATGTCTTGGATGTGAGTTCTTCTTAAGGAACATGAACATGCCTGTATTTTCTTCTTCTAACCATCTTTCCTCATTCTGCTTGGTGGTGTCCCTGAAGCATGCAGGCTCATGCTGATAGAGCTGTGAGTCTTTATTATCCTAACAAAATGTGTTGCCTGATTCTGAGACAACAACGTGGGCCCTGGCTGTATGTGTCCACTTGGCCTCATCAACCTCAGCAGGGAATGCTCTTAACCATGGAGCCATCTCTCATGCCTCTTCCTTATGTTGCCAGTAGAGGGTACCAAACCTCCTTTGAGAGCAATTATGTGATTTCCAGGAATCGAACTTCTGACCTTTGAAAGAGCAGGCAATGCTCTTAACCACTGAGCCATCTCTCCAACCCGTTTTTCAACTTCTTTTACTAAACCAGCTTTAGTCAATGTGGTGTGTGGATCACATCTCCATTTCCCTGACGTGTGGAGTACAGGGGTCTGCATGGACCTATTGGCCATTCATGTACCTCATAGAGGAGGTCTAGATAAATTGTTTCTCTGGCTTTAAATAGGTTAACATTTTGCTGGTGTTTGTAGTCCTTTGATTGTCTTGGATATGAGTTCTTCTTCTTCAGGCACATGAACATGCCAATATTTTCTTCTTCTAGCCATCTTGCCTTACTCTCCTTGGTGTTGTCTCTGAAGCACGCTGGCTCATGGTGATAGAGCTGTGAGTCTTTAACATCCTAACAAGAGCTTTTGCCTCATTCAGTCACAACAACGTGGGCCCTGGCCCTGTGCCCCGACTCTATGGCTGTTCTTGGCCTCATCAAACTCAGCAGGCAAAGCTCTTTACCACAGAGCCATCTTTCCTGCCTCTTCCTTGTGGTGCCACTAGAGGGCGCCAAACCTCCTTTTGAGAGCAATTACGTGGTTCCCAGGAATCGAACTTCTGACCTTTGGAAGGGCAACCAATGCTCTTAACCACTGAGCTGTCTCTCCAGCTCTTCTTACTGTAGCCAAAAGAGGGCACAAGACCTCATGGCAGATGGTTGTGACCCATTATGTGGTCGCCTGGAATTGAATTCAGGAGGTTGGAAGAGCAGGCAATTCTCTTCACCATTGAGCCATCTCTCTTGCATCTTCCTTCTGTTGCCAGTAGAGGGCACCAAACCTCCTTTTGAGAGCAATTATGTGGTTGCCAGGAATCGAACTTCTGACCTTTGGAAGGGCAGGCAAAGCTCTTAACCACTGAGCTATCTCCCCAGCTCTTCTTTCTGTATCCAAAAGAGGGCACAAGACCTCATTGCAGATGGTTGTGAGCCATTATGTGGTTGCCTGGAATTCATTTCAGGAGGTTCGAAGATCAGGCAATGTTCTCAACCACTGAGCCATCTCTCCAACCCGTTTTTCAACTTCTTGAACTAAACCAGGTTTACTCAATGTGGTGTGTGGATCATATCTGCATTCCACTAACATGTGGAGTACAGGGGTCTCCATGGACATATTGGCCGTTCGCGTACCTCATAGATGAAGTCTTGATAAATTGTTTGTCTGGCTTTAAATTGGTAAACCTTTTGCTGGTGTTTGTCGTCCTTTGGATGTCTTGGATGTGAGTTCTTCTTAAGGAACATGAACATGCCTGTATTTTCTTCTTCTAACCATCTTTCCTCATTCTGCTTGGTGGTGTCCCTGAAGCATGCAGGCTCATGCTGATAGAGCTGTGAGTCTTTATTATCCTAACAAAATGTGTTGCCTGATTCTGAGACAACAACGTGGGCCCTGGCTGTATGTGTCCACTTGGCCTCATCAACCTCAGCAGGCAATGCTCTTAACCACTGAGCCATCTCTCCTACCTCTTCCTTCTGTTGCCAGTAGAGGGCACCAAACCTCATTTTGAGAGCAATTATGTGATTTCCAGGATTCGAACTTCTGAACTTTGGAAGAGCAGGCAATGCTCTTAACCACTGATCCATCTCTCCTACCTCTCCCCTCTGTTGCCAGTAGAGGGCACCAAACCTCATTTTGAGAGCAACTATGTGATTCCCAGGAATCGAACTTCTGACCTTTGGAAGAGCAGGCAATGCTCTTAACCACTGAGCCATCTCTCCAACCCGTTTTTCAACTTCTTTTACTAAACCAGGTTTACTCAATGTGGTGTGTGGATCACATCTCCATTTCCCTAACATGTGGAGTACAGGGGTCCGTGGACTTATTGGCCGTTCGTGTACCTCATAGAGGAGGTCTAGATAAATTGTTTCTCTGGCTTAAAATTGGTACACCTTTTGCTGGTGTTTGTCGTCCTTTGGATGTCTTGGATGTGAGTTCTTCTTCAGGAACATGAACATGCCTGTATTTTCTTCTTCTAGTCATCTTGCCTTACTCTCCTTGGTGTTGTCTCTGAAGCACGCTGGCTCGTGGTGATAGAGCTGTGAGCCTTTAACATCCTAACAAAAGCTTTTGCCTCATTCAGTCACAACAACGCGGGCCCTGGCCCTTGGCCCTGACTCTATGTCTGTATGTGGTCTCATCAAACTCAGCAGGCAATGCTCTTTACCACAGAGCCATCTCTCTTGCCTCTTCCTTGTGGTGCCACTAGAGGGCGCCAAACCTCCTTTTGAGAGCAATTATTTGGTAGCCAGGAATCGAACTTCTGACCTTCGGAAGGGCAGCCAATGTTCTTAACCACTGACCTATCTCTACAGCTTTTCTTACTGTAGCCAAAAGAGGGCACAAGACCTCATGGCAGATGGTTGTGAATCATTATGTGGTTGCCTGCAATTGATTTCAGGAGGTTCTAAGAGCAGGCAATGCTCTTAAGCACTGAACCATCTCTCATGCCTCTTCTTTTTTGCCAGTAAAGGGCACCAAATCTACCTTTTGAGAGCAATTATGGGATTGCCAGGAATGGAACTTCTGACCTTTGGAAGGGCAGCCAAAGCTCTTATCCACTGAGCTAACACCCCAGCTCTTATTTTTGTATCAAAAAGAGGGCACAAGACCTCATTGCAGATGGTTGTGAGCCATTATGTCGTTGCCTGGAATTGAATTCAGGAGGTTGGAAGAGGAGGCAATGATCTTAACCACGGAGCCATCTCTCATGCCTCTTCCTTATGTTGCCAGTAGAGGGCACCAAACCTCCTTTTGAGAGCAATTATGTGATTTCCAGGAATCGAACTTCTGACCTTTGGAAGAGCAGGCAATACTCTTAACCACTGAGCCATCTCTCCAACCCGTTTTTCAACTTCTTTTACTAAACCAGCTTTAGTCAATGTGGTGTGTGGATCACATCTCCATTTCCCTGACGTGTGGAGTACAGGGGTCTGCATGGACCTATTGGCCATTCATGTACCTCATAAAGGAGGTCTAGATAAATTGTTTCTCTGGCTTTAAATAGGTTAACATTTTGCTGGTGTTTGTAGTCCTTTGATTGTCTTGGATATGAGTTCTTCTTCTTCAGGCACATGAACATGCCAATATTTTCTTCTTCTAGCCATCTTGCCTTACTCTCCTTGGTGTTGTCTCTGAAGCACGCTGGCTCATGGTGATAGAGCTGTGAGTCTTTAACATCCTAACAAGAGCTTTTGCCTCATTCAGTCACAACAACGTGGGCCCTTGCCCTGTGCCCCGACTCTATGTCTGTTCTTGGCCTCATCAAACTCAGCAGGCAAAGCTCTTTACCACAGAGCCATCTTTCCTGCCTCTTCCTTGTGGTGCCACTAGAGGGCGCCAAACCTCCTTTTGAGAGCAATTACGTGGTTCCCAGGAATCGAACTTCTGACCTTTGGAAGGGCAACCAATGCTCTTAACCACTGAGCTGTCTCTCAAGCTCTTCTTACTGTAGCCAAAAGAGGGCACAAGACCTCATGGCAGATGGTTGTGACCCATTATGTGGTCGCCTGGAATTGAATTCAGGAGGTTGGAAGAGCAGGCAATACTCTTAACCATTGAGCCATCTCTCTTGCATCTTCCTTCTGTTGCCAGTAGAGGCACCAAACCTCCTTTTCAGAGCAATTATGTGGTTGCCAGGAATCGAACTTCTGACCTTTGGAAGGGCAGGCAAAGCTCTTAACCACTGAGCTATCTCCCCAGCTCTTCTTTCTGTATCCAAAAGAGAGCACAAGAACTCATTGCAGATGGTTGTGAGCCATTATGTGGTTGCCTGGAATTCAGTTCAGGACGTTGGAAGAGCAGGCAATGTTCTTAACCACTGAGCCATCTCTCCAACCCGTTTTTCAACTTCTTGAACTAAACCAGGTTTACTCAATGTGGTGTGTGGATCATATCTGCATTCCACTAACATGTGGAGTACAGGGGTCTCCATGGAAATATTGGCCGTTCGCGTACCTCATAGATGAAGTCTAGATAAATTGTTTGTCTGGCTTTAAATTGGTAAACCTTTTGCTGGTGTTTGTCGTCCTTTGGATGTCTTGGATGTGAGTTCTTCTTAAGGAACATAACATGCCTGTATTTTCTTCTTCTAACCATCTTTCCTCATTCTGCTTGGTGGTGTCCCTGAAGCATGCAGGCTCATGCTGATAGAGCTGTGAGTCTTTATTATCCTAACAAAATGTTTTGCCTGATTCTGAGACAACAACGTGGGCCCTGGCTGTATGTGTCCACTTGGCCTCATCAACCTCAGCAGGCAATGCTCTTAACCACTGAGCCATCTCTCCTGCCTCTTCCTTCTGTTGCCAGTAGAGTGCACCAAACCTCATTTTGAGAGCAATTATGTGATTTCCAGGAATCGAACTTCTGAACTTTGGAAGAGCAGGCAATGCTCTTAACCACTGAGCCATCTCTCCTGCCTCTCCCCTCTGTTGCGAGTAGAGGGCACCAAACCTCATTTTGAGAGCAACTATGTGATTCCCAGGAATCGAACTTCTGACCTTTGGAAGAGCAGGCAATGCTCTTAACCACTGAGCCATCTCTCCAACCCGTTTTTCAACTTCTTTTACTAAACCAGGTTTACTCAATGCGGTGTGTGGATCACATCTCCATTTCCCTAACATGTGGAGTACAGGGGTCTCCGTGGACCTATTGGCCGTTCGTGTACCTCATAGAGGAGGTCTAGATAAATTGTTTCTCTGGCTTAAAATTGGTACACCTTTTGCTGGTGTTTGTCGTCCTTTGGATGTCTTGGATGTGAGTTCTTCTTCAGGAACATGAACATGCCTGTATTTTCTTCTTCTAGTCATCTTGCCCTACTCTCCTTGGTGTTGTCTCTGAAGCACGCTGGCTCGTGGTGATAGAGCTGTGAGCCTTTAACATCCTAACAAAAGCTTTTGCCTCATTCAGTCACAACAACGCGGGCCCTGGCCCTTGGCCCTGACTCTATGTCTGTATGTGGTCTCATCAAACTCAGCAGGCAATGCTCTTTACCACAGTGCCATCTCTCTTGCCTCTTCCTTGTGGTGCCACTAGAGGGCGCCAAACCTCCTTTTGAGAGCAATTATTTGGTAGCCAGGAATCGAACTTCTGACCTTCGGAAGGGCAGCCAATGTTCTTAACCACTGACCTATCTCTCCAGCTTTTCTTACTGTAGCCAAAAGAGGGCACAAGACCTCATGGCAGATGGTTGTGAATCATTATGTGGTTGCCTACAATTGATTTCAGGAGGTTCTAAGAGCAGGCAATGCTCTTAAGCACTGAACCATCTCTCATGCCTCTTCTTTTTTGCCAGTAAAGGGCACCAAATCTACCTTTTGAGAGCAATTATGGGATTGCCAGGAATGGGACTTCTGACCTTTAGAAGGGCAGCCAAAGCTCTTATCCACTGAGCTAACACCCCAGCTCTTATTTTTGTATCCAAAAGAGGGCACAAGACCTCATGGCAGATGGTTGTGACCCATTATGTGGTCGCCTGGAATTGAATTCAGGAGGTTGGAAGAGCAGGCAATTCTCTTAAGCACTGAGCCATCTCTCCTGCCTCTTCCTTCTGTTGCCAGTAGAGGACCCCAAACCTCCTTTTGAGAGCAATTATGTGGTTGCCAGGAATCGAACTTCTGACCTTTGGAAGGGGAGACAAAGCTCTTAACCAATGAGCTATCTCCCCAGCTCTTCTTTCTGTATCCAAATAGGGCACAAGACCTCATTGCAGATGGTTGTGAGCCATTATGTGGTTGCCTGGAATTCAGTTCAGGAGGTTGGAAGAGCAGGCAATTTTCTTAACCACTACGCCATCTCTCCAACCCGTTTTTCAACTTCTTGAACTAAACCAGGTTTACTCAATGTGGTGTGTGGATCATATCTGCATTCCACTAACATGTGGAGTACAGGGGTCTCCATGGACATATTGGCCGTTTGCGTACCTCATAGATGAAGTCTAGATAAATTGTTTGTCTGGCTTTAAATTGGTAAACCTTTTGCTGGTGTTTGTCGTCCTTTGGATGTCTTGGATGTGAGTTCTTCTTAAGGAACATGAACATGCCTGTATTTTCTTCTTCTAACCATCTTTCCTCATTCTGCTTGGTGGTGTCCCTGAAGCATGCAGGCTCATGCTGATAGAGCTGTGAGTCTTTATTATCCTAACAAAATGTTTTGCCTGATTCTGAGACAACAACGTGGGCCCTGGCTGTATGTGTCCACTTGGCCTCATCAACCTCAGCAGGCAATGCTCTTAACCACTGAGCCATCTCTCCTGCCTCTTCCTTCTGTTGCCAGTAGAGGGCACCAAACCTCATTTTGAGAGCAATTATGTGATTTCCAGGAATCGAACTTCTGAACTTTGGAAGAGCAGGCAATGCTCTTAACCACTGAGCCATCTCTCCTGCCTCTCCCCTCTGTTGCCAGTAGAGGGCACCAAACCTCATTTTGAGAGCAACAATGTGATTCCCAGGAATCGAACTTCTGACCTTTGGAAGAGCAGGCAATGCTCTTAACCACTGAGCCATCTCTTCAACCCGTTTTTCAACTTCTTTTACTAAACCAGGTTTACTCAATGTGGTGTGTGGATCACATCTCCATTTCCCTAACATGTGGAGTACAGGGGTTCTCGTGGACCTATTGGCCGTTCGTGTACCTCATAGAGGAGGTCTAGATAAATTTTTTCTCTGGCTTAAAATTGGTACACATTTTGCTGGTGTTTGTCGTCCTTTGGATGTCTTGGATGTGAGTTCTTCTTCAGGAACATGAACATGCCTGTATTTTCTTCTTCTAGTCATCTTGCCTTACTCTCCTTGGTGTTGTCTCTGAAGCATGCTGGCTCGTGGTGATAGAGCTGTGAGCCTTTAACATCCTAACAAAAGCTTTTGCCTCATTCAGTCACAACAACGCGGGCCCTGGCCCTTGGCCCTGACTCTATGTCTGTATGTGGTCTCATCAAACTCAGCAGGCAATGCTCTTTACCACAGTGCCATCTCTCTTGCCTCTTCCTTGTGGTGCCACTAGAGGGCGCCAAACCTCCTTTTGAGAGCAATTATTTGGTAGCCAGGAATCGAACTTCTGACCTTCGGAAGGGCAGCCAATGTTCTTAACCACTGACCTATCTCTCCAGCTTTTCTTACTGTAGCCAAAAGAGGGCACAAGACCTCATGGCAGATGGTTGTGAATCATTATGTGGTTGCCTGCAATTGATTTCAGGAGGTTCTAAGAGCAGGCAATGCTCTTAAGCACTGAACCATCTCTCATGCCTCTTCTTTTTTGCCAGTAAAGGGCACCAAATCTACCTTTTGAGAGCAATTATGGGATTGCCAGGAATGGAACTTCAGACCTTTGGAAGGGCAGCCAAAGCTCTTATCCACTGAGCTAACACCCCAGCTCTTATTTTTGTATGCAAAAGAGGGCTCAAGACCTCATTGCAGATGGTTGTGAGCCATTATGTGGTTGCCTGGAATTGAATTCAGGAGGTTGGAAGAGGAGGTAATGATCTTAACCACGGAGCCATCTCTCATGCCTCTTCCTTATGTTGCCAGTAGAGGGCACCAAACCTCCTTTTGAGAGCAATTATATGATTTCCAGGAATCGAACTTCTGACCTTTGGAAGAGCAAGCAATGCTCTTAACCACTGAGCCATCTCTCCAACCCGTTTTTCAACTACTTTTACTAAACCAGCTTTAGTCAATGTGGTGTGTGGATCACATCTCCATTTCCCTGACGTGTGGAGTACAGGGGTCTGCATGGACCTATTGGCCATTCATGTACCTCATAGAGGAGGTCTAGATAAATTGTTTCTCTGGCTTTAAATAGGTTAACATTTTGCTGGTGTTTGTAGTTCTTTGATTGTCTTGGATATGAGTTCTTCTTCAGGCACATGAACATGCCAATATTTTCTTCTTCTAGCCATCTTGCCTTACTCTCCTTGGTGTTGTCTCTGAAGCACGCTGGCTCATGGTGATAGAGCTGTGAGTCTTTAACATCCTAACAAGAGCCTTTGCCTCATTCAGTCACAACAACGTGGGTCCTGGCCCTGTGCCCCGACTCTATGTCTGTTCTTGGCCTCATCAAACTCAGCAGGCAAAGCTCTTTACCACAGAGCCATCTTTCCTGCCTCTTCCTTGTGGTGCCACTAGAGGGCGCCAAACCTCCTTTTGAGAGCAATTACGTGGTTCCCAGGAATCGAAATTCTGACCTTTGGAAGGGCAACCAATGCTCTTAACCACTGAGCTGTCTCTCCAGCTCTTCTTACTGTAGCCAAAAGAGGGCACAAGACCTCATGGCAGATGGTTGTGACCCATTATGTGGTCGCCTGGAATTGAATTCAGGAGGTTGGAAGAGCAGGCAATTCTCTTCACCATTGAGCCATCTCTCTTGCATCTTCCTTCTGTTGCCAGTAGAGGGCACCAAACCTCCTTTTGAGAGCAATTATGTGGTTGCCAGGAATCGAACTTCTGACCTTTGGAAGGGCAGGCAAAGCTCTTAACCACTGAGCTATCTCCCCAGCTCTTCTTTCTGTATCCAAAAGAGGGCACAAGACCTCATTGCAGATGGTTGTGCGCCATTATGTGGTTGCCTGGAATTCATTTCAGGAGGTTGGAAGAGCAGGCAATGTTCTTAACCACTGAGCCATCTCTCCAACCCGTTTTTCAACTTCTTGAACTAAACCAGGTTTACTCAATGTGGTGTGTGGATCATATCTGCATTCCACTAACATGTGGAGTACAGGGGTCTCCATGGACATATTGGCCGTTCGCGTAACTCATAGATGAAGTCTAGATAAATTGTTTGTCTGGCTTTAAATTGGTAAACCTTTTGCTGGTGTTTGTCGTCCTTTGGATGTCTTGGATGTGAGTTCTTCTTAAGGAACATGAACATGCCTGTATTTTCTTCTTCTAACCATCATTCCTCATTCTGCTTGGTGGTGTCCCTGAAGCATGCAGGCTCATGCTGATAGAGCTGTGAGTCTTTATTATCCTAACAAAATGTGTTGCCTGATTCTGAGACAACAACGTGGGCCCTGGCTGTATGTGTCCACTTGGCCTCATCAACCTCAGCAGGCAATGCTCTTAACCACTGAGCCATCTCTCCTGCCTCTTCCTTCTGTTGCCAGTAGAGGGCACCAAACCTCATTTTGAGAGCAATTATGTGATTTCCAGGATTCGAACTTCTGAACTTTGGAAGAGCAGGCAATGCTCTTAACCACTGATCCATCTCTCCTACCTCTCCCCTCTGTTGCCAGTAGAGGGCACCAAACCTCATTTTGAGAGCAACTATGTGATTCCCAGGAATCGAACTTCTGAACTTTGGAAGAGCAGGCAATGCTCTTAACCACTGAGCCATCTCTCCAACCCGTTTTTCAACTTCTTTTACTAAACCAGGTTTACTCAATGTGGTGTGTGGATCACATCTCCATTTCCCTAACATGTGGAGTACAGGGGTCCGTGGACTTATTGGCGGTTCGTGTACCTCATAGAGGAGGTCTAGATAAATTGTTTCTCTGGCTTAAAATTGGTACACCTTTTGCTGGTGTTTGTCGTCCTTTGGATGTCTTGGATGTGAGTTCTTCTTCAGGAACATGAACATGCCTGTATTTTCTTCTTCTAGTCATCTTGCCTTACTCTCCTTGGTGTTGTCTCTGAAGCACGCTGGCTCGTGGTGATAGAGCTGTGAGCCTTTAACATCCTAACAAAAGCTTTTGCCTCATTCAGTCACAACAACGCGGGCCCTGGCCCTTGGCCCTGACTCTATGTCTGTATGTGGTCTCATCAAACTCAGCAGGCAATGCTCTTTACCACAGAGCCATCTCTCTTGCCTCTTCCTTGTGGTGCCACTAGAGGGCGCCAAACCTCCTTTTGAGAGCAATTATTTGGTAGCCAGGAATCGAACTTCTGACCTTCGGAAGGGCAGCCAATGTTCTTAACCACTGACCTATCTCTCCAGCTTTTCTTACTGTAGCCAAAAGAGGGCACAAGACCTCATGGCAGATGGTTGTGAATCATTATGTGGTTGCCTGCAATTGATTTCAGGAGGTTCTAAGAGCAGGCAATGCTCTTAAGCACTGAACAATCTCTCATGCCTCTTCTTTTTTGCCAGTAAAGGGCACCAAATCTACCTTTTGAGAGCAATTATGGGATTGCCAGGAATGGAACTTCTGACCTTTGGAAGGGCAGCCAAAGCTCTTATCCACTGAGCTAACACCCCAGCTCTTATTTTTGTATCCAAAAGAGGGCACAAGACCTCATTGCAGATGGTTGTGAGCCATTATGTGGTTGCCTGGAATTGAATTCAGGAGGTTGGAAGAGGAGGCAATGATCTTAACCACGGAGCCATCTCTCATGCCTCTTCCTTATGTTGCCAGTAGAGGGCACCAAACCTCCTTTTGAGAGCAATTATGTGATTTCCAGGAATCGAACTTCTGACCTTTGGAAGAGCAGGCAATACTCTTAACCACTGAGCCATCTCTCCAACCCGTTTTTCAACTTCTTTTACTAAACCAGCTTTAGTCAATGTGGTGTGTGGATCACATCTCCATTTCCCTGACGTGTGGAGTACAGGGGTCTGCATGGACCTATTGGCCATTCATGTACCTCATAAAGGAGGTCTAGATAAATTGTTTCTCTGGCTTTAAATAGGTTAACATTTTGCTGGTGTTTGTAGTCCTTTGATTGTCTTGGATATGAGTTCTTCTTCTTCAGGCACATGAACATGCCAATATTTTCTTCTTCTAGCCATCTTGCCTTACTCTCCTTGGTGTTGTCTCTGAAGCACGCTGGCTCATGGTGATAGAGCTGTGAGTCTTTAACATCCTAACAAGAGCTTTTGCCTCATTCAGTCACAACAACGTGGGCCCTGGCCCTGTGCCCCGACTCTATGGCTGTTCTTGGCCTCATCAAACTCAGCAGGCAAAGCTCTTTACCACAGAGCCATCTTTCCTGCCTCTTCCTTGTGGTGCCACTAGAGGGCGCCAAACCTCCTTTTGAGAGCAATTACGTGGTTCCCAGGAATCGAACTTCTGACCTTTGGAAGGGCAACCAATGCTCTTAACCACTGAGCTGTCTCTCCAGCTCTTCTTACTGTAGCCAAAAGAGGGCACAAGACCTCATGGCAGATGGTTGTGACCCATTATGTGGTCGCCTGGAATTGAATTCAGGAGGTTGGAAGAGCAGGCAATTCTCTTCACCATTGAGCCATCTCTCTTGCATCTTCCTTCTGTTGCCAGTAGAGGGCACCAAACCTCCTTTTGAGAGCAATTATGTGGTTGCCAGGAATCGAACTTCTGACCTTTGGAAGGGCAGGCAAAGCTCTTAACCACTGAGCTATCTCCCCAGCTCTTCTTTCTGTATCCAAAAGAGGGCAAAAGACCTCATTGCAGATGGTTGTGAGCCATTATGTGGTTGCCTGGAATTCATTTCAGGAGGTTCGAAGATCAGGCAATGTTCTCAACCACTGAGCCATCTCTCCAACCCGTTTTTCAACTTCTTGAACTAAACCAGGTTTACTCAATGTGGTGTGTGGATCATATCTGCATTCCACTAACATGTGGAGTACAGGGGTCTCCATGGACATATTGGCCGTTCGCGTACCTCATAGATGAAGTCTTGATAAATTGTTTGTCTGGCTTTAAATTGGTAAACCTTTTGCTGGTGTTTGTCGTCCTTTGGATGTCTTGGATGTGAGTTCTTCTTAAGGAACATGAACATGCCTGTATTTTCTTCTTCTAACCATCTTTCCTCATTCTGCTTGGTGGTGTCCCTGAAGCATGCAGGCTCATGCTGATAGAGCTGTGAGTCTTTATTATCCTAACAAAATGTGTTGCCTGATTCTGAGACAACAACGTGGGCCCTGGCTGTATGTGTCCACTTGGCCTCATCAACCTCAGCAGGCAATGCTCTTAACCACTGAGCCATCTCTCCTGCCTCTTCCTTCTGTTGCCAGTAGAGGGCACCAAACCTCATTTTGAGAGCAATTATGTGATTTCCAGGATTCGAACTTCTGAACTTTGGAAGAGCAGGCAATGCTCTTAACCACTGATCCATCTCTCCTACCTCTCCCCTCTGTTGCCAGTAGAGGGCACCAAACCTCATTTTGAGAGCAACTATGTGATTCCCAGGAATCGAACTTCTGACCTTTGGAAGAGCAGGCAATGCTCTTAACCACTGAGCCATCTCTCCAACCCGTTTTTCAACTTCTTTTACTAAACCAGGTTTACTCAATGTGGTGTGTGGATCACATCTCCATTTCCCTAACATGTGGAGTACAGGGGTCCGTGGACTTATTGGCCGTTCGTGTACCTCATAGAGGAGGTCTAGATAAATTGTTTCTCTGGCTTAAAATTGGTACACCTTTTGCTGGTGTTTGTCGTCCTTTGGATGTCTTGGATGTGAGTTCTTCTTCAGGAACATGAACATGCCTGTATTTTCTTCTTCTAGTCATCTTGCCTTACTCTCCTTGGTGTTGTCTCTGAAGCACGCTGGCTCGTGGTGATAGAGCTGTGAGCCTTTAACATCCTAACAAAAGCTTTTGCCTCATTCAGTCACAACAACGCGGGCCCTGGCCCTTGGCCCTGACTCTATGTCTGTATGTGGTCTCATCAAACTCAGCAGGCAATGCTCTTTACCACAGAGCCATCTCTCTTGCCTCTTCCTTGTGGTGCCACTAGAGGGCGCCAAACCTCCTTTTGAGAGCAATTATTTGGTAGCCAGGAATCGAACTTCTGACCTTCGGAAGGGCAGCCAATGTTCTTAACCACTGACCTATCTCTACAGCTTTTCTTACTGTAGCCAAAAGAGGGCACAAGACCTCATGGCAGATGGTTGTGAATCATTATGTGGTTGCCTGCAATTGATTTCAGGAGGTTCTAAGAGCAGGCAATGCTCTTAAGCACTGAACCATCTCTCATGCCTCTTCTTTTTTGCCAGTAAAGGGCACCAAATCTACCTTTTGAGAGCAATTATGGGATTGCCAGGAATGGAACTTCTGACCTTTGGAAGGGCAGCCAAAGCTCTTATCCACTGAGCTAACACCCCAGCTCTTATTTTTGTATCCAAAAGAGGGCACAAGACCTCATTGCAGATGGTTGTGAGCCATTATGTCGTTGCCTGGAATTGAATTCAGGAGGTTGGAAGAGGAGGCAATGATCTTAACCACGGAGCCATCTCTCATGCCTCTTCCTTATGTTGCCAGTAGAGGGCACCAAACCTCCTTTTGAGAGCAATTATGTGATTTCCAGGAATCGAACTTCTGACCTTTGGAAGAGCAGGCAATACTCTTAACCACTGAGCCATCTCTCCAACCCGTTTTTCAACTTCTTTTACTAAACCAGCTTTAGTCAATGTGGTGTGTGGATCACATCTCCATTTCCCTGACGTGTGGAGTACAGGGGTCTGCATGGACCTATTGGCCATTCATGTACCTCATAGAGGAGGTCTAGATAAATTGTTTCTCTGGCTTTAAATAGGTTAACATTTTGCTGGTGTTTGTAGTCCTTTGATTGTCTTGGATATGAGTTCTTCTTCTTCAGGCACATGAACATGCCAATATTTTCTTCTTCTAGCCATCTTGCCTTACTCTCCTTGGTGTTGTCTCTGAAGCACGCTGGCTCATGGTGATAGAGCTGTGAGTCTTTAACATCCTAACAAGAGCTTTTGCCTCATTCAGTCACAACAACGTGGGCCCTTGCCCTGTGCCCCGACTCTATGTCTGTTCTTGGCCTCATCAAACTCAGCAGGCAAAGCTCTTTACCACAGAGCCATCTTTCCTGCCTCTTCCTTGTGGTGCCACTAGAGGGCGCCAAACCTCCTTTTGAGAGCAATTACGTGGTTCCCAGGAATCGAACTTCTGACCTTTGGAAGGGCAACCAATGCTCTTAACCACTGAGCTGTCTCTCAAGCTCTTCTTACTGTAGCCAAAAGAGGGCACAAGACCTCATGGCAGATGGTTGTGACCCATTATGTGGTCGCCTGGAATTGAATTCAGGAGGTTGGAAGAGCAGGCAATACTCTTAACCATTGAGCCATCTCTCTTGCATCTTCCTTCTGTTGCCAGTAGAGGCACCAAACCTCCTTTTCAGAGCAATTATGTGGTTGCCAGGAATCGAACTTCTGACCTTTGGAAGGGCAGGCAAAGCTCTTAACCACTGAGCTATCTCCCCAGCTCTTCTTTCTGTATCCAAAAGAGGGCACAAGACCTCATTGCAGATGGTTGTGAGCCATTATGTGGTTGCCTGGAATTCATTTCAGGAGGTTGGAAGAGCAGGCAATGTTCTTAACCACTGAGCCATCTCTCCAACCCGTTTTTCAACTTCTCGAACTAAACCAGGTTTACTCAATGTGGTGTGTGGATCATATCTGCATTCCACTAACATGTGGAGTACAGGGGTCTCCATGGACATATTGGCCATTCGCGTACCTCATAGATGAAGTCTAGATAAATTGTTTGTCTGGCTTTAAATTGGTAAACCTTTTGCTGGTGTTTGTCGTCCTTTGGATGTCTTGGGTGTGAGTTCTTCTTAAGGAACATGAACATGCCTGTATTTTCTTCTTCTAACCATCTTTCCTCATTCTGCTTGGTGGTGTCCCTGAAGCATGCAGGCTCATGCTGATAGAGCTGTGAGTCTTTATTATCCTAACAAAATGTGTTGCCTGATTCTGAGACAACAACGTGGGCCCTGGCTGTATGTGTCCACTTGGCCTCATCAACCTCAGCAGGCAATGCTCTTAACCACGGAGCCATCTCTCATGCCTCTTCCTTATGTTGCCAGTAGAGGGCACCAAACCTCCTTTTGAGAGCAATTATGTGATTTCCAGGAATCGAACTTCTGACCTTTGGAAGAGCAGGCAATGCTCTTAACCACTGAGCCATCTCTCCAACCCGTTTTTCAACTTCTTTTACTAAACCAGCTTTAGTCAATGTGGTGTGTGGATCACATCTCCATTTCCCTGACGTCTGGAGTACAGGGGTCTGCATGGACCTATTGGCCATTCATGTACCTCATAGAGGAGGTCTAGATAAATTGTTTCTCTGGCTTTAAATAGGTTAACATTTTGCTGGTGTTTGTAGTCCTTTGATTGTCTTGGATATGAGTTCTTCTTCTTCAGGCACATGAACATGCCAATATTTTCTTCTTCTAGCCATCTTGCCTTACTCTCCTTGGTGCTGTCTCTGAAGCACGCTGGCTCATGGTGATAGAGCTGTGAGTCTTTAACATCCTAACAAGAGCTTTTGCCTCATTCAGTCACAACAACGTGGGCCCTGGCCCTGTGCCCCGACTCTATGGCTGTTCTTGGCCTCATCAAACTCAGCAGGCAAAGCTCTTTACCACAGAGCCATCTTTCCTGCCTCTTCCTTGTGGTGCCACTAGAGGGCGCCAAACCTCCTTTTGAGAGCAATTACGTGGTTCCCAGGAATCGAACTTCTGACCTTTGGAAGGGCAACCAATGCTCTTAACCACTGAGCTGTCTCTCCAGCTCTTCTTACTGTAGCCAAAAGAGGGCACAAGACCTCATGGCAGATGGTTGTGACCCATTATGTGGTCGCCTGGAATTGAATTCAGGAGGTTGGAAGAGCAGGCAATTCTCTTCACCATTGAGCCATCTCTCTTGCATCTTCCTTCTGTTGCCAGTAGAGGGCACCAAACCTCCTTTTGAGAGCAATTATGTGGTTGCCAGGAATCGAACTTCTGACCTTTGGAAGGGCAGGCAAAGCTCTTAACCACTGAGCTATCTCCCCAGCTCTTCTTTCTGTATCCAAAAGAGGGCACAAGACCTCATTGCAGATGGTTGTGAGCCATTATGTGGTTGCCTGGAATTCATTTCAGGAGGTTCGAAGATCAGGCAATGTTCTCAACCACTGAGCCATCTCTCCAACCCGTTTTTCAACTTCTTGAACTAAACCAGGTTTACTCAATGTGGTGTGTGGATCATATCTGCATTCCACTAACATGTGGAGTACAGGGGTCTCCATGGACATATTGGCCGTTCGCGTACCTCATAGATGAAGTCTTGATAAATTGTTTGTCTGGCTTTAAATTGGTAAACCTTTTGCTGGTGTTTGTCGTCCTTTGGATGTCTTGGATGTGAGTTCTTCTTAAGGAACATGAACATGCCTGTATTTTCTTCTTCTAACCATCTTTCCTCATTCTGCTTGGTGGTGTCCCTGAAGCATGCAGGCTCATGCTGATAGAGCTGTGAGTCTTTATTATCCTAACAAAATGTGTTGCCTGATTCTGAGACAACAACGTGGGCCCTGGCTGTATGTGTCCACTTGGCCTCATCAACCTCAGCAGGGAATGCTCTTAACCATGGAGCCATCTCTCATGCCTCTTCCTTATGTTGCCAGTAGAGGGTACCAAACCTCCTTTGAGAGCAATTATGTGATTTCCAGGAATCGAACTTCTGACCTTTGAAAGAGCAGGCAATGCTCTTAACCACTGAGCCATCTCTCCAACCCGTTTTTCAACTTCTTTTACTAAACCAGCTTTAGTCAATGTGGTGTGTGGTTAACATCTCCATTTCCCTGACGTGTGGAGTACAGGGGTCTGCATGGACCTATTGGCCATTCATGTACCTCATAGAGGAGGTCTAGATAAATTGTTTCTCTGGCTTTAAATAGGTTAACATTTTGCTGGTGTTTGTAGTCCTTTGATTGTCTTGGATATGAGTTCTTCTTCTTCAGGCACATGAACATGCCAATATTTTCTTCTTCTAGCCATCTTGCCTTACTCTCCTTGGTGTTGTCTCTGAAGCACGCTGGCTCATGGTGATAGAGCTGTGAGTCTTTAACATCCTAACAAGAGTTTTTGCCTCATTCAGTCACAACAACGTGGGCCCTGGCCCTGTGCCCCGACTCTATGTCTGTTCTTGGCCTCATCAAACTCAGCAGGCAAAGCTCTTTACCACAGAGCCATCTTTCCTGCCTCTTCCTTGTGGTGCCACTAGAGGGCGCCAAAACTCCTTTTGAGAGCAATTACGTGGTTCCCAGGAATCGAAATTCTGACCTTTGGAAGGGCAACCAATGCTCTTAACCACTGAGCTGTCTCTCCAGCTCTTCTTACTGTAGCCAAAAGAGGGCACAAGACCTCATGGCAGATGGTTGTGACCCATTATGTGGTCGCCTGGAATTGAATTCAGGAGGTTGGAAGAGCAGGCAATTCTCTTAACCATTGAGCCATCTCTCTTGCATCTTCCTTCTGTTGCCAGTAGAGGGCACCAAACCTCCTTTTGAGAGCAATTATGTGGTTGCCAGGAATCGAACTTCTGACCTTTGGAAGGGCAGCCAAAGCTCTTATCCACTGAGCTAACACCCCAGCTCTTATTTTTGTATCTAAAAGAGGGCACAAGACCTCATGGCAGATGGTTGTGACCCATTATGTGGTCGCCTGGAATTGAATTCAGGAGGTTGAAGAGCAGGCAATTCTCTTAACCATTGAGCCATCTCTCTTGCACCTTCCTTCTGTTGCCAGTAGAGGACACCAAACCTCCTTTTGAGAGCAATTATGTGGTTGCCAGGAATCGAACTTCTGACCTTTGGAAGGGCAGGCAAAGCTCTTAACCACTGAGCTATCTCCCCAGCTCTTCTTTCTGTATCCAAAAGAGAGCACAAGAACTCATTGCAGATGGTTGTGAGCCATTATGTGGTTGCCTGGAATTCAGTTCAGGACGTTGGAAGAGCAGGCAATGTTCTTAACCACTGAGCCATCTCTCCAACCCGTTTTTCAACTTCTTGAACTAAACCAGGTTTACTCAATGTGGTGTGTGGATCATATCTGCATTCCACTAACATGTGGAGTACAGGGGTCTCCATGGAAATATTGGCCGTTCGCGTACCTCATAGATGAAGTCTAGATAAATTGTTTGTCTGGCTTTAAATTGGTAAACCTTTTGCTGGTGTTTGTCGTCCTTTGGATGTCTTGGATGTGAGTTCTTCTTAAGGAACATAACATGCCTGTATTTTCTTCTTCTAACCATCTTTCCTCATTCTGCTTGGTGGTGTCCCTGAAGCATGCAGGCTCATGCTGATAGAGCTGTGAGTCTTTATTATCCTAACAAAATGTTTTGCCTGATTCTGAGACAACAACGTGGGCCCTGGCTGTATGTGTCCACTTGGCCTCATCAACCTCAGCAGGCAATGCTCTTAACCACTGAGCCATCTCTCCTGCCTCTTCCTTCTGTTGCCAGTAGAGGGCACCAAACCTCATTTTGAGAGCAATTATGTGATTTCCAGGAATCGAACTTCTGAACTTTGGAAGAGCAGGCAATGCTCTTAACCACTGAGCCATCTCTCCTGCCTCTCCCCTCTCTTGCCAGTAGAGGGCACCAAACCTCATTTTGAGAGCAACTATGTGATTCCCAGGAATCGAACTTCTGACCTTTGGAAGAGCAGGCAATGCTCTTAACCACTGAGCCATCTCTCCAACCCGTTTTTCAACTTCTTTTACTAAACCAGGTTTACTCAATGCGGTGTGTGGATCACATCTCCATTTCCCTAACATGTGGAGTACAGGGGTCTCCGTGGACCTATTGGCCGTTCGTGTACCTCATAGAGGAGGTCTAGATAAATTGTTTCTCTGGCTTAAAATTGGTACACCTTTTGCTGGTGTTTGTCGTCCTTTGGATGTCTTGGATGTGAGTTCTTCTTCAGGAACATGAACATGCCTGTATTTTCTTCTTCTAGTCATCTTGCCCTACTCTCCTTGGTGTTGTCTCTGAAGCACGCTGGCTCGTGGTGATAGAGCTGTGAGCCTTTAACATCCTAACAAAAGCTTTTGCCTCATTCAGTCACAACAACGCGGGCCCTGGCCCTTGGCCCTGACTCTATGTCTGTATGTGGTCTCATCAAACTCAGCAGGCAATGCTCTTTACCACAGTGCCATCTCTCTTGCCTCTTCCTTGTGGTGCCACTAGAGGGCGCCAAACCTCCTTTTGAGAGCAATTATTTGGTAGCCAGGAATCGAACTTCTGACCTTCGGAAGGGCAGCCAATGTTCTTAACCACTGACCTATCTCTCCAGCTTTTCTTACTGTAGCCAAAAGAGGGCACAAGACCTCATGGCAGATGGTTGTGAATCATTATGTGGTTGCCTACAATTGATTTCAGGAGGTTCTAAGAGCAAGCAATGCTCTTAAGCACTGAACCATCTCTCATGCCTCTTCTTTTTTGCCAGTAAAGGGCACCAAATCTACCTTTTGAGAGCAATTATGGGATTGCCAGGAATGGGACTTCTGACCTTTAGAAGGGCAGCCAAAGCTCTTATCCACTGAGCTAACACCCCAGCTCTTATTTTTGTATCCAAAAGAGGGCACAAGACCTCATGGCAGATGGTTGTGACCCATTATGTGGTCGCCTGGAATTGAATTCAGGAGGTTGGAAGAGCAGGCAATTCTCTTAAGCACTGAGCCATCTCTCCTGCCTCTTGCTTCTGTTGCCAGTAGAGGACCCCAAACCTCCTTTTGAGAGCAATTATGTGGTTGCCAGGAATCGAACTTCTGACCTTTGGAAGGGGAGACAAAGCTCTTAACCAATGAGCTATCTCCCCAGCTCTTCTTTCTGTATCCAAATAGGGCACAAGACCTCATTGCAGATGGTTGTGAGCCATTATGTGGTTGCCTGGAATTCAGTTCAGGAGGTTGGAAGAGCAGGCAATTTTCTTAACCACTACGCCATCTCTCCAACCCGTTTTTCAACTTCTTGAACTAAACCAGGTTTACTCAATGTGGTGTGTGGATCATATCTGCATTCCACTAACATGTGGAGTACAGGGGTCTCCATGGACATATTGGCCGTTTGCGTACCTCATAGATGAAGTCTAGATAAATTGTTTGTCTGGCTTTAAATTGGTAAACCTTTTGCTGGTGTTTGTCGTCCTTTGGATGTCTTGGATGTGAGTTCTTCTTAAGGAACATGAACATGCCTGTATTTTCTTCTTCTAACCATCTTTCCTCATTCTGCTTGGTGGTGTCCCTGAAGCATGCAGGCTCATGCTGATAGAGCTGTGAGTCTTTATTATCCTAACAAAATGTTTTGCCTGATTCTGAGACAACAACGTGGGCCCTGGCTGTATGTGTCCACTTGGCCTCATCAACCTCAGCAGGCAATGCTCTTAACCACTGAGCCATCTCTCCTGCCTCTTCCTTCTGTTGCCAGTAGAGGGCACCAAACCTCATTTTGAGAGCAATTATGTGATTTCCAGGAATCGAACTTCTGAACTTTGGAAGAGCAGGCAATGCTCTTAACCACTGAGCCATCTCTCCTGCCTCTCCCCTCTGTTGCCAGTAGAGGGCACCAAACCTCATTTTGAGAGCAACAATGTGATTCCCAGGAATCGAACTTCTGACCTTTGGAAGAGCAGGCAATGCTCTTAACCACTGAGCCATCTCTTCAACCCGTTTTTCAACTTCTTTTACTAAACCAGGTTTACTCAATGTGGTGTGTGGATCACATCTCCATTTCCCTAACATGTGGAGTACAGGGGTTCTCGTGGACCTATTGGCCGTTCGTGTACCTCATAGAGGAGGTCTAGATAAATTTTTTCTCTGGCTTAAAATTGGTACACATTTTGCTGGTGTTTGTCGTCCTTTGGATGTCTTGGATGTGAGTTCTTCTTCAGGAACATGAACATGCCTGTATTTTCTTCTTCTAGTCATCTTGCCTTACTCTCCTTGGTGTTGTCTCTGAAGCATGCTGGCTCCTGGTGATAGAGCTGTGAGCCTTTAACATCCTAACAAAAGCTTTTGCCTCATTCAGTCACAACAACGCGGGCCCTGGCCCTTGGCCCTGACTCTATGTCTGTATGTGGTCTCATCAAACTCAGCAGGCAATGCTCTTTACCACAGTGCCATCTCTCTTGCCTCTTCCTTGTGGTGCCACTAGAGGGCGCCAAACCTCCTTTTGAGAGCAATTATTTGGTAGCCAGGAATCGAACTTCTGACCTTCGGAAGGGCAGCCAATGTTCTTAACCACTGACCTATCTCTACAGCTTTTCTTACTGTAGCCAAAAGAGGGCACAAGACCTCATGGCAGATGGTTGTGAATCATTATGTGGTTGCCTGCAATTGATTTCAGGAGGTTCTAAGAGCAGGCAATGCTCTTAAGCACTGAACCATCTCTCATGCCTCTTCTTTTTTGCCAGTAAAGGGCACCAAATCTACCTTTTGAGAGCAATTATGGGATTGCCAGGAATGGAACTTCTGACCTTTGGAAGGGCAGCCAAAGCTCTTATCCACTGAGCTAACACCCCAGCTCTTATTTTTGTATGCAAAAGAGGGCTCAAGACCTCATTGCAGATGGTTGTGAGCCATTATGTGGTTGCCTGGAATTGAATTCAGGAGGTTGGAAGAGGAGGTAATGATCTTAACCACGGAGCCATCTCTCATGCCTCTTCCTTATGTTGCCAGTAGAGGGCACCAAACCTCCTTTTGAGAGCAATTATATGATTTCCAGGAATCGAACTTCTGACCTTTGGAAGAGCAAGCAATGCTCTTAACCACTGAGCCATCTCTCCAACCCGTTTTTCAACTTCTTTTACTAAACCAGCTTTAGTCAATGTGGTGTGTGGATCACATCTCCATTTCCCTGACGTCTGGAGTACAGGGGTCTGCATGGACCTATTGGCCATTCATGTACCTCGTAGAGGAGGTCTAGATAAATTGTTTCTCTGGCTTTAAATAGGTTACCATTTTGCTGGTGTTTGTAGTCCTTTGATTGTCTTGGATATGAGTTCTTCTTCAGGCACATGAACATGCCAATATTTTCTTCTTCTAGCCATCTTGCCTTACTCTCCTTGGTGTTGTCTCTGAAGCACGCTGGCTCATGGTGATAGAGCTGTGAGTCTTTAACATCCTAACAAGAGCCTTTGCCTCATTCAGTCACAACAACGTGGGCCCTGGCCCTGTGCCCCGACTCTATGGCTGTTCTTGGCCTCATCAAACTCAGCAGGCAAAGCTCTTTACCACAGAGCCATCTTTCCTGCCTCTTCCTTGTGGTGCCACTAGAGGGCGCCAAACCTCCTTTTGAGAGCAATTACGTGCTTCCCAGGAATCGAAATTCTGACCTTTGGAAGGGCAACCAATGCTCTTAACCACTGAGCTGTCTCTCCAGCTCTTCTTACTGTAGCCAAAAGAGGGCACAAGACCTCATGGCAGATGGTTGTGACCCATTATGTGGTCGCCTGGAATTGAATTCAGGAGGTTGGAAGAGCAGGCAATTCTCTTAACCATTGAGCCATCTCTCTTGCATCTTCCTTCTGTTGCCAGTAGAGGGCACCAAACCTCCTTTTGAGAGCAATTATGTGGTTGCCAGGAATCGAACTTCTGACCTTTGGAAGGGCAGGCAAAGCTCTTAACCACTGAGCTATCTCCCCAGCTCTTCTTTCTGTATCCAAAAGAGGGCACAAGACCTCATTGCAGATGGTTGTGAGCCATTATGTGGTTGCCTGAATTCATTTCAGGAGGTTGGAAGAGCAGGCAATGTTCTTAACCACTGAGCCATCTCTCCAACCCGTTTTTCAACTTCTTTTACTAAACCAGGTTTACTCAATGTGGTGTGTGGATCACATCTCCATTTCCCTAACATGTGGAGTACAGGGGTCTCCGTGGACCTATTGGCCTTTCGTGTACCTCATAGAGGAGGTCTAGGTAAATTGTTTCTCTGGCTTAAAATTGGTACACCTTTTGCTGGTGTTTGTCGTCCTTTGGATGTCTTGGATGTGAGTTCTTCTTCAGGAACATGAACATGCCTGTATTTTCTTCTTCTAGACATCTTGCCTTACTCTCCTTGGTGTTGTCTCTGAAGCACGCTGGCTCGTGGTGATAGAGCTGTGAGCCTTTAACATCCTAACAAAAGCTTTTGCCTCATTCAGTCACAACAACGCGGGCCCTGGCCCTTGGCCCTGACTCTATGTCTGTATGTGGTCTCATCAAACTAAGCAGGCAATGCTCTTTACCACAGAGCCATCTCTCTTGCCTCTTCTTTGTGGTGCCACTAGAGGGCGCCAAACCTCCTTTTGAGAGCAATTATTTGGTAGCCAGGAATCGAACTTCTGACCTTCGGAAGGGCAGCCAATGTTCTTAACCACTGACCTATCTCTCCAGCTTTTCTTACTGTAGCCAAAAGAGGGCACAAGACCTCATGGCAGATGGTTGTGAATCATTATGTGGTTGCCTGCAATTGATTTCAGGAGGTTCTAAGAGCAGGCAATGCTCTTAAGCACTGAACCATCTCTCATGCCTCTTCTTTTTTGCCAGTAAAGGGCACCAAATCTACCTTTTGAGAGCAATTATGGGATTGCCAGGAATGGGACTTCTGACGTTTGGAAGGGCAGCCAAAGCTCTTATCCACTGAGCTAACACCCCAGCTCTTATTTTTGTATCCAAAAGAGGGCACAAGACCTCATGGCAGATGGTTGTGACCCATTATGTGGTCGCCTGGAATTGAATTCAGGAGGTTGGAAGAGCAGGCAATTCTCTTAAGCACTGAGCCATCTCTCCTGCCTCTTCCTTCTGTTGCCAGTAGAGGACCCCAAACCTCCTTTTGAGAGCAATTATGTGGTTGCCAGGAATCGAACTTCTGACCTTTGGAAGGGCAGACAAAGCTCTTAACCACTGAGCTATCTCCCCAGCTCTTCTTTCTGTATCCAAATAGGGCACAAGACCTCATTGCAGATGGTTGTGAGCCATTATGTGGTTGCCTGGAATTCAGTTCAGGAGGTTGGAAGAGCAGGCAATGTTCTTAACCACTGAGCCATCTCTCCAACCCGTTTTTCAACTTCTTGAACTAAACCAGGTTTACTCAATGTGGTGTGTGGATCATATCCGCATTCCACTAACATGTGGAGTACAGGGGTCTCCATGGACATATTGGCCGTTCGCGTACCTCATAGATGAAGTCTAGATAAATTGTTTGTCTGGCTTTAAATTGGTAAACCTTTTGCTGGTGTTTGTCGTCCTTTGGATGTCTTGGATGTGAGTTCTTCTTAAGGAACATGAACATGCCTGTATTTTCTTCTTCTAACCATCTTTCCTCATTCTGCTTGGTGGTGTCCCTGAAGCATGCAGGCTCATGCTGATAGAGCTGTGAGTCTTTATTATCCTAACAAAATGTTTTGCCTGATTCTGAGACAACAACGTGGGCCCTGGCTGTATGTGTCCACTTGGCCTCATCAACCTCAGCAGGCAATGCTCTTAACCACTCAGCCATCTCTCCTGCCTCTTCCTTCTGTTGCCAGTAGAGGGCACCAAACCTCATTTTGAGAGCAATTATGTGATTTCCAGGAATCGAACTTCTGAACTTTGGAAGAGCAGGCAATGCTCTTAACCACTGAGCCATCTCTCCTGCCTCTCCCCTCTGTTGCCAGTAGAGGGCACCAAACCTCATTTTGAGAGCAACAATGTGATTCCGAGGAATCGAACTTCTGACCTTTGGAAGAGCAGGCAATGCTCTTAACCACTGAGCCATCTCTCCAACCCGTTTTTCAACTTCTTTTACTAAACCAGGTTTACTCAATGTGGTGTGTGGATCACATCTCCATTTCCCTAACATGTGGAGTACAGGGGTCTCCGTGGACCTATTGGCCGTTCGTGTACCTCATAGAGGAGGTCTAGATAAATTGTTTCTCTGGCTTAAAATTGGTACACATTTTGCTGGTGTTTGTCGTCCTTTGGATGTCTTGGATGTGAGTTCTTCTTCAGGAACATGAACATGCCTGTATTTTCTTCTTCTAGTCATCTTGCCTTACTCTCCTTGGTGTTGTCTCTGAAGCACGCTGGCTCGTGGTGATAGAGCTGTGAGCCTTTAACATCCTAACAAAAGCTTTTCCCTCATTCAGTCACAACAACGCGGGCCCTGGCCCTTGGCCCTGACTCTATGTCTGTATGTGGTCTCATCAAACTCAGCAGGCAATGCTCTTTACCACAGAGCCATCTCTCTTGCCTCTTCCTTGTGGTGCCACTAGAGGGCGCCAAACCTCCTTTTGAGAGCAATTATTTGGTAGCCAGGAATCGAACTTCTGACCTTCGGAAGGGCAGCCAATGTTCTTAACCACTGACCTATCTCTCCAG
Organism: Chionomys nivalis; assembly: GCF_950005125.1. Classification (NCBI taxonomy): domain Eukaryota; kingdom Metazoa; phylum Chordata; class Mammalia; order Rodentia; family Cricetidae; genus Chionomys; species Chionomys nivalis. The sequence continues at coordinate 16,843 of NW_026646961.1, read as the reverse complement.
CTTTTCTTACTGTAGCCAAAAGAGGGCACAAGACCTCATGGCAGATGGTTGTGAATCATTATGTGGTTGCCTGCAATTGATTTCAGGAGGTTCTAAGAGCAGGCAATGCTCTTAAGCACTGAACCATCTCTCATGCCTCTTCTTTTTTGCCAGTAAAGGGCACCAAATCTACCTTTTGAGAGCAATTATGGGATTGCCAGGAATGGAACTTCTGACCTTTGGAAGGGCAGCCAAAGCTCTTATCCACTGAGCTAACACCCCAGCTCTTATTTTTGTATGCAAAAGAGGGCTCAAGACCTCATTGCAGATGGTTGTGAGCCATTATGTGGTTGCCTGGAATTGAATTCAGGAGGTTGGAAGAGGAGGTAATGATCTTAACCACGGAGCCATCTCTCATGCCTCTTCCTTATGTTGCCAGTAGAGGGCACCAAACCTCCTTTTGAGAGCAATTATATGATTTCCAGGAATCGAACTTCTGACCTTTGGAAGAGCAAGCAATGCTCTTAACCACTGAGCCATCTCTCCAACCCGTTTTTCAACTTCTTTTACTAAACCAGCTTTAGTCAATGTGGTGTGTGGATCACATCTCCATTTCCCTGACGTCTGGAGTACAGGGGTCTGCATGGACCTATTGGCCATTCATGTACCTCATAGAGGAGGTCTAGATAAATTGTTTCTCTGGCTTTAAAAAGGTTAACATTTTGCTGGTGTTTGTAGTCCTTTGATTGTCTTGGATATGAGTTCTTCTTCAGGCACATGAACATGCCAATATTTTCTTCTTCTAGCCATCTTGCCTTACTCTCCTTGGTGTTGTCTCTGAAGCACGCTGGCTCATGGAGATACAGCTGTGAGTCTTTAACATCCTAACAAGAGCTTTTGCCTCATTCAGTCACAACAACGTGGGCCCTGGCCCTGTGCCCCGACTCTATGTCTGTTCTTGGCCTCATCAAACTCAGCAGGCAAAGCTCTTTACCACAGAGCCATCTTTCCTGCCTCTTCCTTGTGGTGCCACTAGAGGGCGCCAAACCTCCTTTTGAGAGCAATTACGTGGTTCCCAGGAATCGAACTTCTGATCTTTGGAAGGGCAACCAATGCTCTTAACCACTGAGCTGTCTCTCCAGCTCTTCTTACTGTAGCCAAAAGAGGGCACAAGACCTCATGGCAGATGGTTGTGACCCATTATGTGGTCGCCTGGAATTGAATTCAGGAGGTTGGAAGAGCAGGCAATTCTCTTAACCATTGAGCCATCTCTCTTGCACCTTCCTTCTGTTGCCAGTAGAGGGCACCAAACCTCCTATTGAGAGCAATTATGTGGTTGCCAGGAATCGAACTTCTGACCTTTGGAAGGGCAGGCAAAGCTCTTAACCACTGAGCTATCTCCCCAGCTCTTCTTTCTGTATCCAAAAGAGGGCACAAGACCTCATTGCAGATGGTTGTGATCCATTATGTGGTTGCCAGGAATTGAATTCAGGAGGTTGGAAGAGGAGGCAATGATCTTAACCACGGAGCCATCTCTCATGCCTCTTCCTTATGTTTCCAGTAGAGGGCACCAAACCTCCTTTTGAGAGCAATTATATGATTTCCAGGAATCGAACTTCTGACCTTTGGAAGAGCAGGCAATGCTCTTAACCACTGAGCCATCTCTCCAACCCGTTTTTCAACTTCTTTTACTAAACCAGCTTTAGTCAATGTGGTGTGTGGATCACATCTCCATTTCCCTGACGTGTGGAGTACAGGGGTCTGCATGGACCTATTGGCCATTCATGTACCTCATAGAAGAGGTCTAGATAAATTGTTTTTCTGGCTTTAAATAGGTTAACATTTTGCTGGTGTTTGTAGTCCTTTGATTGTCTTGGATATGAGTTCTTCTTCTTCAGGCACATGAACATGCCAATATTTTCTTCTAGCCATCTTGCCTTACTCTCCTTGGTGTTGTCTCTGAAGCACGCTGGCTCATGATGATAGACCTGTGAGTCTTTAACATCCTAACAAGAGCTTTTGCCTCATTCAGTCACAACAACGTGGGCCCTGGCCCTGTGCCCCGACTCTATGTCTGTTCTTGGCCTCATCAAACTCAGCAGGCAAAGCTCTTTACCACAGAGCCATCTTTCCTGCCTCTTCCTTGTGGTGCCACTAGAGGGCGCCAAACCTCCTTTTGAGAGCAATTACCTGGTTCCCAGGAATCGAACTTCTGACATTTGGAAGGGCAACCAATGCTCTTAACCACTGAGCTGTCTCTCCAGCTCTTCTTACTGTAGCCAAAAGAGGGCACAAGACCTCATGGCAGATGGTTGTGACCCATTATGTGGTCGCCTGGAATTGAATTCAGGAGGTTGGAAGAGCAGGCAATTCTCTTAACCATTGAGCCATCTCTCTTTCACCTTCCTTCTGTTGCCAGTAGAGGGCACCAAACCTCCTTTTGAGAGCAATTATGTGGTTGCCAGGAATCGAACTTCTGACCTTTGGAAGGGCAGGCAAAGCTCTTAACCACTGAGCTATCTCCCCATCTCTTATTTCTGTATCCAAAAGAGGGCACAAGACCTCATTGCAGATGGTTGTGAGCCATTATTTGGTTGCCTGGAATTCAGTTCAGGAGGTTGGAAGAGAGGGCAATTTTCTTAACCACTGAGCCATCTCTCCAACCCGTTTTTCAACTTCTTGAACTAAACCAGGTTTACTCAATGTGGTGTGTGGATCATATCTGCATTCCACTAACATGTGGAGTACAGGGGTCTCCATGGACAGATTGGCCGTTCGCGTACCTCATAGATGAAGTCTAGATAAATTGTTTGTCTGGCTTTAAATTGGTAAACCTTTTGCTGGTGTTTGTCGTCCTTTGGATGTCTTGGGTGTGAGTTCTTCTTAAGGAACATGAACATGCCTGTATTTTCTTCTTCTAACCATCTTTCCTCATTCTGCATGGTGGTGTCCCTGAAGCATGCAGGCTCATGCTGATAGAGCTGTGAGTCTTTATTATCCTAACAAAATGTTTTGCCTGATTCTGAGACAACAACGTGGGCCCTGGCTGTATGTGTCCACTTGGCCTCATCAACCTCAGCAGGCAATGCTCTTAACCACTGAGCCATCTCTCCTGCCTCTCCCCTCTGTTGCCAGTAGAGGGCACCAAACCTCATTTTGAGAGCAACTATGTGATTCCCAGGAATCGAACTTCTGAACTTTGGAAGAGCAGGCAATGCTGTTAACCACTGAGCCATCTCTCCAACCCGTTTTTCAACTTCTTTTACTAAACCAGGTTTACTCAATGTGGTGTGTGGATTACATCTCCATTTCCCTAACATGTGGAGTACAGGGGTCTCCGTGGACCTATTGGCCGTTCGTGTACCTCATAGAGGAGGTCTAGATAAATTGTTTCTCTGGCTTAAAATTGGTACACCTTTTGCTGGTGTTTGTCGTCCTTTGGATGTCTTGGATGTGAGTTCTTCTTCAGGAACATGAACATGCCTGTATTTTCTTCTTCTAGTCATCTTGCCTTACTCTCCTTGGTGTTGTCTCTGAAGCACGCTGGCTCGTGGTGATAGAGCTGTGAGCCTTTAACATCCTAACAAAAGCTTTTGTCTCATTCAGTCACAACAACGCAGGCCCTGGCCCTTGGCCCTGACTCTATGTCTGTATGTGGTCTCATCAAACTCAGCAGGCAATGCTCTTTACCACAGAGCCATCTCTCTTGCCTCTTCCTTGTGGTGCCACTAGAGGGCGCCAAACCTCCTTTTGAGCGCAATTATTTGGTAGCCAGGAATCGAACTTCTGACCTTCGGAAGGGCAGCCAATGTTCTTAACCACTGACCTATCTCTCCAGCTTTTCTTACTGTAGCCAAAAGAGGGCACAAGACCTCATGGCAGATGGTTGTGAATCATTATGTGGTTGCCTGCAATTGATTTCAGGAGGTTCTAAGAGCAGGAAATGCTCTTAAGCACTGAACCATCTCTCATGCCTCTTCTTTTTTGCCAGTAAAGGGCACCAAATCTACCTTTTGAGAGCAATTATGGGATTGCCAGGAATGGAACTTCTGACCTTTGGAAGGGCAGCCAAAGCTCTTATCCAATGAGCTAACACCCCAGCTCTTATTTTTGTATCCAAAAGAGGGCACAAGACCTCTATGCAGATGGTTGTGAGCCATTATGTGGTTGCCTGGAATTGAATTCAGGAGTTTGGTAGAGGAGGCAATGATCTTAACCACGGAGCCATCTCTCATGCCTCTTCCTTATGTTGCCAGTAGATGGCACCAAACCTCCTTTTGAGAGCAATTATATGATTTCCAGGAATCGAACTTCTGACCTTTGGAAGAGCAGGCAATGCTCTTAACCACTGAGCCATCTCTCCAACCCGTTTTTCAACTTCTTTTACTAAACCAGCTTTAGTCAATGTGGTGTGTAGATCACATCTCCATTTCCCTGACGTGTGGAGTACAGGGGTCTGCATGGACCTATTGGCCATTCATGTACCTCATAGAAGAGGTCTAGATAAATTGTTTCTTGGGCTTTAAATAGGTTAACATTTTGCTGGTGTTTGTAGTCCTTTGATTGTCTTGGATATGAGTTCTTCTTCTTCAGGCACATGAACATGCCAATATTTTCTTCTAGCCATCTTGCCTTACTCTCCTTGGTGTTGTCTCTGAAGCACGCTGGCTCATGGTGATAGAGCTGTGAGTCTTTAACATCCTAACAAGAGCTTTTGGCTCATTCAGTCACAACAACGTGGGCCCTGGCCCTGTGCCCCGACTCTATGGCTGTTCTTGGCCTCATCAAACTCAGCAGGCAAAGCTCTTTACCACAGAGCCATCTTTCCTGCCTCTTCCTTGTGGTGCCACTAGAGGGCGCCAAACCTCCTTTTGAGAGCAATTACGTGGTTCCCAGGAATCGAACTTCTGAACTTTGGAAGGGCAACCAATGCTCTTAACCACTGAGCTGTCTCTCCAGCTCTTCTTACTGTAGCCAAAAGAGGGCACAAGACCTCATGGCAGATGGTTGTGACCCATTATGTGGTCGCCTGGAATTGAATTCAGGAGGTTGGAAGAGCAGGCAATTCTCTTAACCATTGAGCCATCTCTCTTGCACCTTCCTTCTGTTGCCAGTAGAGGGCACCAAACCTCCTTTTGAGAGCAATTATGTGGTTGCCAGGAATCGAACTTCTGACCTTTGGAAGGGCAGGCAAAGCTCTTAACCACTGAGCTATCTCCCCAGCTCTTCTTTCTGTATCCAAAAGAGGGCACAAGACCTCATTGCAGATGGTTGTGAGCCATTATGTGGTTGCCTGTAATTCATTTCAGGAGGTTGGAAGAGCAGGCAATTTTCTTAACCACTGAGCCATCTCTCCAACCCGTTTTTCAACTTCTTGAACTAAACCAGGTTTACTCAATGTGGTGTGTGGATCATATCTGCATTCCACTAACATGTGGAGTACAGGGGTCTCCATGGACATATTGGCCGTTCGCGTACCTCATAGATGAAGTCTAGATAAATTGTTTGTCTGGCTTTAAATTGGTAAACCTTTTGATGGTGTTTGTCGTCCTTTGGATGTCTTGGATGTGAGTTCTTCTTAAGGAACATGAACATGCCTGTATTTTCTTCTTCTAACCATCTTTCCTCATTCTGCTTGGTGGTGTCCCTGAAGCATGCAGGCTCATGCTGATAGAGCTGTGAGTCTTTATTATCCTAACAAAATGTTTTGCCTGATTCTGAGACAACAACGTGGGCCCTGGCTGTATGTGTCCACTTGGCCTCATCAACCTCAGCAGGCAATGCTCTTAACCACTGAGCCATCTCTCCTGCCTCTTCCTTCTGTTGCCAGTAGAGGGCACCAAACCTCATTTTGAGAGCAATTATGTGATTTCCAGGAATCGAACTTCTGAACTTTGGAAGAGCAGGCAATGCTCTTAACCACTGAGCCATCTCTCCTGCCTCTCCCCTCTGTTGCCAGTAGAGGGCACCAAACCTCATTTTGAGAGCAGCAATGTGATTCCCAGGAATCGAACTTCTGACCTTTGGAAGAGCAGGCAATGCTCTTAACCACTGAGCCATCTCTCCTGCCTCTCCCCTCTGTTGCCAGTAGAGGGCACCAAACCTCCTTTTGAGAGCAATTATGTGGTTGCCAGGAATCGAACTTCTGACCTTTGGAAGGGCAGGCAAAGCTCTTAACCACTGAGCTATCTCCCCAGCTCTTCTTTCTGTATCCAAAAGAGGGCACAAGACCTCATTGCAGATGGTTGTGAGCCATTATGTGGTTGCCTGAATTCATTTCAGGAGGTTGGAAGAGCAGGCAATGTTCTTAACCACTGAGCCATCTCTCCAACCCGTTTTTCAACTTCTTTTACTAAACCAGGTTTACTCAATGTGGTGTGTGGATCACATCTCCATTTCCCTAACATGTGGAGTACAGGGGTCTCCGTGGACCTATTGGCCGTTCGTGTACCTCATAGAGGAGGTCTAGATAAATTGTTTCTCTGGCTTAAAATTGGTAAACCTTTTGCTGGTGTTTGTCGTCCTTTGGATGTCTTGGGTGTGAGTTCTTCTTAAGGAACATGAACATGCCTGTATTTTCTTCTTCTAACCATCTTTCCTCATTCTGCTTGGTGGTGTCCCTGAAGCATGCAGGCTCATGCTGATAGAGCTGTGAGTCTTTATTATCCTAACAAAATGTGTTGCCTGATTCTGAGACAACAACGTGGGCCCTGGCTGTATGTGTCCACTTGGCCTCATCAACCTCAGCAGGCAATGCTCTTAACCACGGAGCCATCTCTCATGCCTCTTCCTTATGTTGCCAGTAGAGGGCACCAAACCTCCTTTTGAGAGCAATTATGTGATTTCCAGGAATCGAACTTCTGACCTTTGGAAGAGCAGGCAATGCTCTTAACCACTGAGCCATCTCTCCAACCCGTTTTTCAACTTCTTTTACTAAACCAGCTTTAGTCAATGTGGTGTGTGGATCACATCTCCATTTCCCTGACGTGTGGAGTACAGGGGTCTGCATGGACCTATTGGCCATTCATGTACCTCATAGAGGAGGTCTAGATAAATTGTTTCTCTGGCTTTAAATAGGTTAACATTTTGCTGGTGTTTGTAGTCCTTTGATTGTCTTGGATATGAGTTCTTCTTCTTCAGGCACATGAACATGCCAATATTTTCTTCTTCAAGCCATCTTGCCTTACTCTCCTTGGTGTTGTCTCTGAAGCACGCTGGCTCATGGTGATAGAGCTGTGAGTCTTTAACATCCTAACAAGAGTTTTTGCCTCATTCAGTCACAACAACGTGGGCCCTGGCCCTGTGCCCCGACTCTATGTCTGTTCTTGGCCTCATCAAACTCAGCAGGCAAAGCTCTTTACCACAGAGCCATCTTTCCTGCCTCTTCCTTGTGGTGCCACTAGAGGGCGCCAAACCTCCTTTTGAGAGCAATTACGTGGTTCCCAGGAATCGAAATTCTGACCTTTGGAAGGGCAACCAATGCTCTTAACCACTGAGCTGTCTCTCCAGCTCTTCTTACTGTAGCCAAAAGAGGGCACAAGACCTCATGGCAGATGGTTGTGACCCATTATGTGGTCGCCTGGAATTGAATTCAGGAGGTTGGAAGAGCAGGCAATTCTCTTAACCATTGAGCCATCTCTCTTGCATCTTCCTTCTGTTGCCAGTAGAGGGCACCAAACCTCCTTTTGAGAGCAATTATGTGGTTGCCAGGAATCGAACTTCTGACCTTTGGAAGGGCAGCCAAAGCTCTTATCCACTGAGCTAACACCCCAGCTCTTATTTTTGTATCTAAAAGAGGGCACAAGACCTCATGGCAGATGGTTGTGACCCATTATGTGGTCGCCTGGAATTGAATTCAGGAGGTTGAAGAGCAGGCAATTCTCTTAACCATTGAGCCATCTCTCTTGCACCTTCCTTCTGTTGCCAGTAGAGGACACCAAACCTCCTTTTGAGAGCAATTATGTGGTTGCCAGGAATCGAACTTCTGACCTTTGGAAGGGCAGGCAAAGCTCTTAACCACTGAGCTATCTCCCCAGCTCTTCTTTCTGTATCCAAAAGAGAGCACAAGAACTCATTGCAGATGGTTGTGAGCCATTATTTGGTTGCCTGGAATTCAGTTCAGGACGTTGGAAGAGCAGGCAATGTTCTTAACCACTGAGCCATCTCTCCAACCCGTTTTTCAACTTCTTGAACTAAACCAGGTTTACTCAATGTGGTGTGTGGATCATATCTGCATTCCACTAACATGTGGAGTACAGGGGTCTCCATGGAAATATTGGCCGTTCGCGTACCTCATAGATGAAGTCTAGATAAATTGTTTGTCTGGCTTTAAATTGGTAAACCTTTTGCTGGTGTTTGTCGTCCTTTGGATGTCTTGGATGTGAGTTCTTCTTAAGGAACATAACATGCCTGTATTTTCTTCTTCTAACCATCTTTCCTCATTCTGCTTGGTGGTGTCCCTGAAGCATGCAGGCTCATGCTGATAGAGCTGTGAGTCTTTATTATCCTAACAAAATGTTTTGCCTGATTCTGAGACAACAACGTGGGCCCTGGCTGTATGTGTCCACTTGGCCTCATCAACCTCAGCAGGCAATGCTCTTAACCACTGAGCCATCTCTCCTGCCTCTTCCTTCTGTTGCCAGTAGAGGGCACCAAACCTCATTTTGAGAGCAATTATGTGATTTCCAGGAATCGAACTTCTGAACTTTGGAAGAGCAGGCAATGCTCTTAACCACTGAGCCATCTCTCCTGCCTCTCCCCTCTGTTGCGAGTAGAGGGCACCAAACCTCATTTTGAGAGCAACTATGTGATTCCCAGGAATCGAACTTCTGACCTTTGGAAGAGCAGGCAATGCTCTTAACCACTGAGCCATCTCTCCAACCCGTTTTTCAACTTCTTTTACTAAACCAGGTTTACTCAATGCGGTGTGTGGATCACATCTCCATTTCCCTAACATGTGGAGTACAGGGGTCTCCGTGGACCTATTGGCCGTTCGTGTACCTCATAGAGGAGGTCTAGATAAATTGTTTCTCTGGCTTAAAATTGGTACACCTTTTGCTGGTGTTTGTCGTCCTTTGGATGTCTTGGATGTGAGTTCTTCTTCAGGAACATGAACATGCCTGTATTTTCTTCTTCTAGTCATCTTGCCCTACTCTCCTTGGTGTTGTCTCTGAAGCACGCTGGCTCGTGGTGATAGAGCTGTGAGCCTTTAACATCCTAACAAAAGCTTTTGCCTCATTCAGTCACAACAACGCGGGCCCTGGCCCTTGGCCCTGACTCTATGTCTGTATGTGGTCTCATCAAACTCAGCAGGCAATGCTCTTTACCACAGTGCCATCTCTCTTGCCTCTTCCTTGTGGTGCCACTAGAGGGCGCCAAACCTCCTTTTGAGAGCAATTATTTGGTAACCAGGAATCGAACTTCTGACCTTCGGAAGGGCAGCCAATGTTCTTAACCACTGACCTATCTCTCCAGCTTTTCTTACTGTAGCCAAAAGAGGGCACAAGACCTCATGGCAGATGGTTGTGAATCATTATGTGGTTGCCTACAATTGATTTCAGGAGGTTCTAAGAGCAGGCAATGCTCTTAAGCACTGAACCATCTCTCATGCCTCTTCTTTTTTGCCAGTAAAGGGCACCAAATCTACCTTTTGAGAGCAATTATGGGATTGCCAGGAATGGGACTTCTGACCTTTAGAAGGGCAGCCAAAGCTCTTATCCACTGAGCTAACACCCCAGCTCTTATTTTTGTATCCAAAAGAGGGCACAAGACCTCATGGCAGATGGTTGTGACCCATTATGTGGTCGCCTGGAATTGAATTCAGGAGGTTGGAAGAGCAGGCAATTCTCTTAAGCACTGAGCCATCTCTCCTGCCTCTTCCTTCTGTTGCCAGTAGAGGACCCCAAACCTCCTTTTGAGAGCAATTATGTGGTTGCCAGGAATCGAACTTCTGACCTTTGGAAGGGGAGACAAAGCTCTTAACCAATGAGCTATCTCCCCAGCTCTTCTTTCTGTATCCAAATAGGGCACAAGACCTCATTGCAGATGGTTGTGAGCCATTATGTGGTTGCCTGGAATTCAGTTCAGGAGGTTGGAAGAGCAGGCAATTTTCTTAACCACTACGCCATCTCTCCAACCCGTTTTTCAACTTCTTGAACTAAACCAGGTTTACTCAATGTGGTGTGTGGATCATATCTGCATTCCACTAACATGTGGAGTACAGGGGTCTCCATGGACATATTGGCCGTTTGCGTACCTCATAGATGAAGTCTAGATAAATTGTTTGTCTGGCTTTAAATTGGTAAACCTTTTGCTGGTGTTTGTCGTCCTTTGGATGTCTTGGATGTGAGTTCTTCTTAAGGAACATGAACATGCCTGTATTTTCTTCTTCTAACCATCTTTCCTCATTCTGCTTGGTGGTGTCCCTGAAGCATGCAGGCTCATGCTGATAGAGCTGTGAGTCTTTATTATCCTAACAAAATGTTTTGCCTGATTCTGAGACAACAACGTGGGCCCTGGCTGTATGTGTCCACTTGGCCTCATCAACCTCAGCAGGCAATGCTCTTAACCACTGAGCCATCTCTCCTGCCTCTTCCTTCTGTTGCCAGTAGAGGGCACCAAACCTCATTTTGAGAGCAATTATGTGATTTCCAGGAATCGAACTTCTGAACTTTGGAAGAGCAGGCAATGCTCTTAACCACTGAGCCATCTCTCCTGCCTCTCCCCTCTGTTGCGAGTAGAGGGCACCAAACCTCATTTTGAGAGCAACTATGTGATTCCCAGGAATCGAACTTCTGACCTTTGGAAGAGCAGGCAATGCTCTTAACCACTGAGCCATCTCTCCAACCCGTTTTTCAACTTCTTTTACTAAACCAGGTTTACTCAATGCGGTGTGTGGATCACATCTCCATTTCCCTAACATGTGGAGTACAGGGGTCTCCGTGGACCTATTGGCCGTTCGTGTACCTCATAGAGGAGGTCTAGATAAATTGTTTCTCTGGCTTAAAATTGGTACACCTTTTGCTGGTGTTTGTCGTCCTTTGGATGTCTTGGATGTGAGTTCTTCTTCAGGAACATGAACATGCCTGTATTTTCTTCTTCTAGTCATCTTGCCCTACTCTCCTTGGTGTTGTCTCTGAAGCACGCTGGCTCGTGGTGATAGAGCTGTGAGCCTTTAACATCCTAACAAAAGCTTTTGCCTCATTCAGTCACAACAACGCGGGCCCTGGCCCTTGGCCCTGACTCTATGTCTGTATGTGGTCTCATCAAACTCAGCAGGCAATGCTCTTTACCACAGTGCCATCTCTCTTGCCTCTTCCTTGTGGTGCCACTAGAGGGCGCCAAACCTCCTTTTGAGAGCAATTATTTGGTAGCCAGGAATCGAACTTCTGACCTTCGGAAGGGCAGCCAATGTTCTTAACCACTGACCTATCTCTCCAGCTTTTCTTACTGTAGCCAAAAGAGGGCACAAGACCTCATGGCAGATGGTTGTGAATCATTATGTGGTTGCCTGCAATTGATTTCAGGAGGTTCTAAGAGCAGGCAATGCTCTTAAGCACTGAACCATCTCTCATGCCTCTTCTTTTTTGCCAGTAAAGGGCACCAAATCTACCTTTTGAGAGCAATTATGGGATTGCCAGGAATGGAACTTCTGACCTTTGGAAGGGCAGCCAAAGCTCTTATCCACTGAGCTAACACCCCAGCTCTTATTTTTGTATGCAAAAGAGGGCTCAAGACCTCATTGCAGATGGTTGTGAGCCATTATGTGGTTGCCTGGAATTGAATTCAGGAGGTTGGAAGAGGAGGTAATGATCTTAACCACGGAGCCATCTCTCATGCCTCTTCCTTATGTTGCCAGTAGAGGGCACCAAACCTCCTTTTGAGAGCAATTATATGATTTCCAGGAATCGAACTTCTGACCTTTGGAAGAGCAAGCAATGCTCTTAACCACTGAGCCATCTCTCCAACCCGTTTTTCAACTTCTTTTACTAAACCAGCTTTAGTCAATGTGGTGTGTGGATCACATCTCCATTTCCCTGACGTCTGGAGTACAGGGGTCTGCATGGACCTATTGGCCATTCATGTACCTCATAGAGGAGGTCTAGATAAATTGTTTCTCTGGCTTTAAATAGGTTAACATTTTGCTGGTGTTTGTAGTCCTTTGATTGTCTTGGATATGAGTTCTTCTTCAGGCACATGAACATGCCAATATTTTCTTCTTCTAGCCATCTTGCCTTACTCTCCTTGGTGTTGTCTCTGAAGCACGCTGGCTCATGGTGATAGAGCTGTGAGTCTTTAACATCCTAACAAGAGCCTTTGCCTCATTCAGTCACAACAACGTGGGCCCTGGCCCTGTGCCCCGACTCTATGTCTGTTCTTGGCCTCATCAAACTCAGCAGGCAAAGCTCTTTACCACAGAGCCATCTTTCCTGCCTCTTCCTTGTGGTGCCACTAGAGGGCGCCAAACCTCCTTTTGAGAGCAATTACGTGGTTCCCAGGAATCGAAATTCTGACCTTTGGAAGGGCAACCAATGCTCTTAACCACTGAGCTGTCTCTCCAGCTCTTCTTACTGTAGCCAAAAGAGGTCACAAGACCTCATGGCAGATGGTTGTGACCCATTATGTGGTCGCCTGGAATTGAATTCAGGAGGTTGGAAGAGCAGGCAATTCTCTTAACCATTGAGCCATCTCTCTTGCATCTTCCTTCTGTTGCCAGTAGAGGGCACCAAACCTCCTTTTGAGAGCAATTATGTGGTTGCCAGGAATCGAACTTCTGACCTTTGGAAGGGCAGGCAAAGCTCTTAACCACTGAGCTATCTCCCCAGCTCTTCTTTCTGTATCCAAAAGAGGGCACAAGACCTCATTGCAGATGGTTGTGAGCCATTATGTGGTTGCCTGAATTCATTTCAGGAGGTTGGAAGAGCAGGCAATGTTCTTAACCACTGAGCCATCTCTCCAACCCGTTTTTCAACTTCTTTTACTAAACCAGGTTTACTCAATGTGGTGTGTGGATCACATCTCCATTTCCCTAACATGTGGAGTACAGGGGTCTCCGTGGACCTATTGGCCTTTCGTGTACCTCATAGAGGAGGTCTAGGTAAATTGTTTCTCTGGCTTAAAATTGGTACACCTTTTGCTGGTGTTTGTCGTCCTTTGGATGTCTTGGATGTGAGTTCTTCTTCAGGAACATGAACATGCCTGTATTTTCTTCTTCTAGTCATCTTGCCTTACTCTCCTTGGTGTTGTCTCTGAAGCACGCTGGCTCGTGGTGATAGAGCTGTGAGCCTTTAACATCCTAACAAAAGCTTTTGCCTCATTCAGTCACAACAACGCGGGCCCTGGCCCTTGGCCCTGACTCTATGTCTGTATGTGGTCTCATCAAACTCAGCAGGCAATGCTCTTTACCACAGAGCCATCTCTCTTGCCTCTTCTTTGTGGTGCCACTAGAGGGCGCCAAACCTCCTTTTGAGAGCAATTATTTGGTAGCCAGGAAACGAACTTCTGACCTTCGGAAGGGCAGCCAATGTTCTTAACCACTGACCTATCTCTCCAGCTTTTCTTACTGTAGCCAAAAGAGGGCACAAGACCTCATGGCAGATGGTTGTGAATCATTATGTGGTTGCCTGCAATTGATTTCAGGAGGTTCTAAGAGCAGGCAATGCTCTTAAGCACTGAACCATCTCTCATGCCTCTTCTTTTTTGCCAGTAAAGGGCACCAAATCTACCTTTTGAGAGCAATTATGGGATTGCCAGGAATGGGACTTCTGACCTTTGGAATGGCAGCCAAAGCTCTTATCCACTGAGCTAACACCCCAGCTCTTATTTTTGTATCCAAAAGAGGGCACAAGACCTCATGGCAGATGGTTGTGACCCATTATGTGGTCGCCTGGAATGAATTCAGGAGGTTGGAAGAGCAGGCAATTCTCTTAAGCACTGAGCCATCTCTCCTGCCTCTTCCTTCTGTTGCCAGTAGAGGACCCCAAACCTCCTTTTGAGAGCAATTATGTGGTTGCCAGGAATCGAACTTCTGACCTTTGGAAGGGCAGACAAAGCTCTTAACCACTGAGCTATCTCCCCAGCTCTTCTTTCTGTATCCAAATAGGGCACAAGACCTCATTGCAGATGGTTGTGAGCCATTATGTGGTTGCCTGGAATTCAGTTCAGGAGGTTGGAAGAGCAGGCAATGTTCTTAACCACTGAGCCATCTCTCCAACCCGTTTTTCAACTTCTTGAACTAAACCAGGTTTACTCAATGTGGTGTGTGGATCATATCTGCATTCCACTAACATGTGAAGTACAGGGGTCTCCATGGACATATTGGCCGTTCGCGTACCTCATAGATGAAGTCTAGATAAATTGTTTGTCTGGCTTTAAATTGGTAAACCTTTTGCTGGTGTTTGTCGTCCTTTGGATGTCTTGGATGTGAGTTCTTCTTAAGGAACATGAACATGCCTGTATTTTCTTCTTCTAACCATCTTTCCTCATTCTGCTTGGTGGTGTCCCTGAAGCATGCAGGCTCATGCTGATAGAGTTGTGAGTCTTTATTATCCTAACAAAATGTTTTGCCTGATTCTGAGACAACAACGTGGGCCCTGGCTGTATGTGTCCACTTGGCCTCATCAACCTCAGCAGGCAATGCTCTTAACCACTCAGCCATCTCTCCTGCCTCTTCCTTCTGTTGCCAGTAGAGGGCACCAAACCTCATTTTGAGAGCAATTATGTGATTTCCAGGAATCGAACTTCTGAACTTTGGAAGAGCAGGCAATGCTCTTAACCACTGAGCCATCTCTCCTGCCTCTCCCCTCTGTTGCCAGTAGAGGGCACCAAACCTCATTTTGAGAGCAACAATGTGATTCCCAGGAATCGAACTTCTGACCTTTGGAAGAGCAGGCAATGCTCTTAACCACTGAGCCATCTCTCCAACCCGTTTTTCAACTTCTTTTACTAAACCAGGTTTACTCAATGTGGTGTGTGGATCACATCTCCATTTCCCTAACATGTGGAGTACAGGGGTCTCCGTGGACCTATTGGCCTTTCGTGTACCTCATAGAGGAGGTCTAGATAAATTGTTTCTCTGGCTTAAAATTGGTACACCTTTTGCTGGTGTTTGTCGTCCTTTGGATGTCTTGGATGTGAGTTCTTCTTCAGGAACATGAACATGCCTGTATTTTCTTCTTCTAGTCATCTTGTCTTACTCTCCTTGGTGTTGTCTCTGAAGCACGCTGGCTCGTGGTGATAGAGCTGTGAGCCTTTAACATCCTAACAAAAGCTTTTGCCTCATTCAGTCACAACAACGCGGGCCCTGGCCCTTGGCCCTGACTCTATGTCTGTATGTGGTCTCATCAAACTCAGCAGGCAATGCTCTTTACCACAGAGCCATCTCTCTTGCCTCTTCCTTGTGGTGCCACTAGAGGGCGCCAAACCTCCTTTTGAGAGCAATTATTTGGTAGCCAGGAATCGAACTTCTGACCTTCGGAAGGGCAGCCAATGTTCTTAACCACTGACCTATCTCTCCAGCTTTTCTTACTGTAGCCAAAAGAGGGCACAAGACCTCATGGCAGATGGTTGTGAATCATTATGTGGTTGCCTGCAATTGATTTCAGGAGGTTCTAAGAGCAGGCAATGCTCTTAAGCACTGAACCATCTCTCATGCCTCTTCTTTTTTGCCAGTAAAGGGCACCAAATCTACCTTTTGAGAGCAATTATGGGATTGCCAGGAATGGGACTTCTGACCTTTGGAAGGGCAGCCAAAGCTCTTATCCACTGAGCTAACACCCCAGCTCTTATTTTTGTATCCAAAAGAGGGCACAAGACCTCATGGCAGATGGTTGTGACCCATTATGTGGTCGCCTGGAATTGAATTCAGGAGGTTGGAAGAGTAGGCAATTCTCTTAAGCACTGAGCCATCTCTCCTGCCTCTTCCTTCTGTTGCCAGTAGAGGACCCCAAACCTCCTTTTGAGAGCAATTATGTGGTTGCCAGGAATCGAACTTCTGACCTTTGGAAGGGCAGACAAAGCTCTTAACCACTGAGCTATCTCCCCAGCTCTTCTTTCTGTATCCAAATAGGGCACAAGACCTCATTGCAGATGGTTGTGAGCCATTATGTGGTTGCCTGGAATTCAGTTCAGGAGGTTGGAAGAGCAGGCAATGTTCTTAACCACTGAGCCATCTCTCCAACCCGTTTTTCAACTTCTTGAACTAAACCAGGTTTACTCAATGTGGTGTGTGGATCATATCTGCATTCCACTAACATGTGGAGTACAGGGGTCTCCATGGACATATTGGCCGTTCGCGTACCTCATAGATGAAGTCTAGATAAATTGTTTGTCTGGCTTTAAATTGGTAAACCTTTTGCTGGTGTTTGTCGTCCTTTGGATGTCTTGGATGTGAGTTCTTCTTAAGGAACATGAACATGCCTGTATTTTCTTCTTCTAACCATCTTTCCTCATTCTGCTTGGTGGTGTCCCTGAAGCATGCAGGCTCATGCTGATAGAGCTGTGAGTCTTTATTATCCTAACAAAATGTTTTGCCTGATTCTGAGACAACAACGTGGGCCCTGGCTGTATGTGTCCACTTGGCCTCATCAACCTCAGCAGGCAATGCTCTTAACCACTGAGCCATCTCTCCTGCCTCTCCCCTCTGTTGCCAGTAGAGGGCACCAAACCTCATTTTGAGAGCAACTATGTGATTCCCAGGAATCGAACTTCTGAACTTTGGAAGAGCAGGCAATGCTGTTAACCACTGAGCCATCTCTCCAACCCGTTTTTCAACTTCTTTTACTAAACCAGGTTTACTCAATGTGGTGTGTGGATCACATCTCCATTTCCCTAACATGTGGAGTACAGGGGTCTCCGTGGACCTATT